>NC_068378.1:21041611-21186611 GCF_023724105.1 Carassius gibelio | reverse complement strand
TCGATTAATCGAGTAATCGGATAAAACGATTTGTGTGTGTTTTTGAACAAATAATGCATAACAAAAATTATGTGGCTGTAAAATGAACAAGCATTTGGCTTTTATTTCTCAACAGAGGTATTTATTTCCAAGTCCAAAAGTTTGGCTCCAAAAGTTAAGTGCCAAGTTGGCATTGCCAACAATTATAGAACAATGTACAGTTAAGTGAACTTACTGTAACATGTATAACATGTATTGTAAAACTAATATGAATATAAACTTAGTTTTTTGTCTTCTTAATACACAACATTACAAAAAAAGGATTGCACCTTCTGCAAATGTAGTTTAGTTAACCTGAGAACAAAAAATGAATATAAAATATCAAGCCAAACAGGTACACAATGTATAAAATGTATAAAAAAATTATGTAAATAAAACAATTATAAATAACTAGATAGTAAAGTTTGTTTTCAAACTTTAAGTTGGCTTGAAAAAGCCTGGCCAGAAAGTTAGAAAAATGTAGAAAGTTTGAAAAGCTTAAAAAGTTTTAAAAATGTAAAAGTTTGAAAAGTTAAGAAGTTTAAAAAAGAAAGTGATTAACATATTACTAGCATTATAAGCAAGTGACTACCATGTCGTTAGCATGATTAGCAAAGTTGTTAACATGTTTCTAGCATGTTGAGAGCATGATTTTAGCATGATTAGCATTTTGCTAGCATGTTTCTAGCATGTGACTAGCATGTTTCTAGCATGATTAGCATGTTGCTAGCATTTCGCTAACATTTTGCTAGCATGATTAGCATGTTGCTAGCATGTTTGTAGCATGATTAGCATGTTGTTAACATTTTAGTAGCATGATTAGCATGTGGCTAACATGTCTCTAGCATGATTTTCATGTTGCTAGCATTTTATTAACATGATTAGCAAGTGACTAGCATGTCGTTAGCATGTTTGTAGCATGATTAGCATTTTGCTAGCATTTTGCTAGCATGATTAGCATGTTGCTAGCATTCCACTAGCATGTTTGTAGAATGATTAGCATGTTGTTAACATTTCGCTAGCATTTTGTTAGCATGATTAGCATGTTGCTAATATGTTTGTAGCATGATTACTAGCATGTTTGTAGAATGCATGTCGCTAGCATGTTTGTAGCATTATTAGCATTTTGCTAACATGTTTCTAGTATGATTAGCATGTTGCTAGCATGTTGCTAGCATTTTTGTAGCATGATTAGCATGTTGTTAGCATGTAACTAACATTTTGCTAGCATGATTAGCATGTTGCTAGCATGTTTCTACCATGAATAGCATGTTGCTAGCATGTTTCTAGCATGATTAGCATGTGGCTAGCATGTTGTTAGCATGTTTCTAGCATGATTAGCATGTTTCTAGCATGTCGCTAACATTTTGCTAGCATGATTAGCATGTTGCTAGCATGTTTGTAGCATGATTAGCATGTTGCTTACATGTTTCTAGCATGATTAGCATGTGGCTAGCATGTTGTTAGCATGTTTCTAGCATGATTAGCATGTTGCTAGCATGTCGCTAACATTTTGCTAGCATGATTAGCATGTTGCTAGCATGTTTGTAGCATGATTAGCATGTTGTTAACATTTTAGTAGCATGATTAGCATGTGGCTAGCATGTCTCTAGCATGTTGTTAGCATGTTTCTAGCATGATTAGCATGTTGCTAGCATGTCGCTAACATTTTGCTAGCATGATTAGCATGTTGCTAGCATGTTTGTAGCATGATTAGCATGTTGCTAACATGTTTGTAGCATGATTAGCATGTTGCTAACATGTTTCTAGCATGATTATCATGTGGCTAGCATGTCTCTAGCATGTTGTTAGCATGTTTCTAGCATGATTAGCATGTTGCTAGCATGTCGCTAACATTTTGCTAGCATGATTAGCATGTTGCTAGCATGTTTGTAGCATGATTAGCATGTTGCTAACATGTTTGTAGCATGATTAGCATGTTGCTAACATGTTTCTAGCATGATTAGCATGTGGCTAGCATGTCTCTAGCATGTTGTTAGCATGTTTCTAGCATGATTAGCATGTTGCTAGCATGTCGCTAACATTTTGCTAGCATGATTAGCATGTTGCTAGCATGTTTGTAGCATGATTAGCATGTTGTTAACATTTTAGTAGCATGATAAGCATGTGGCTAGCATGTCTCTAGCATGATTTTCATGTTGCTAGCATTTTATTAACATGATTAGCAAGTGACTAGCATGTCGTTAGCATGTTTGTAGCATGATTAGCATGTTGCTAGTATGTCTCTAGCATGTTTTTAGAATGATTAGTATACAACTAGCATGTTGCTAGCATGATTAAAATGTGACTAGCATGTGGCTAGCATGGCTAGCAAGTGACTAACATGTTTCTATGCTAATCCAGGTAAAACCAGTTGATTCAGTTAGAAACCAGCTAAGACCAGCGTGACAGTGGCCAAAACTACTTTAAAACCATGTTAAAAGCATGTTTTTGACATGATTATCAAGTTACTAACATGTTGTTAACATGTTTCTATGATAATCGAGCTAAAACCAGTTGATTCAGTTAGAAACCAGCTAAGACCAGCTTGACAGTGGCCAAAACCACTTTAAACCATGTTAGAAGTATGTTTCTAGTCTGATTAGCAAGTTACTAGCATGTTATTAACATGTTTCTATGATAATCTAGTTAAAACCAGTTGATTCAGTAAAGAAAACCACCTAAAACCAGCTAAGACCAGCTAAAGCCAGCTTGACAGTGGCCAAAACCACTTTAAACCATGTTAGAAGTATGTTTCTAGTCTGATTATCAAGTTACTAACATGTTGTTAACATGTTTCTATGATAATCTAGCTAAAACCAGTTGATTCAGTAAAGAAAACCACCTAAAACCAGCTAAGACCAGCTAAAGCCAGCTTGACAGTGGCCAAAACCACTTTAAACCATGTTAGAAGTATGTTTCTAGACTGATTAGCAAATTACTAACATGTTGTTAATATGTTTTTATGATAATCTAGCTAAAACCAGTTGATTCATTAAAGAAAACCACCTTAAACCAGCTAAGACCAGCTAAAACCAGCTTGACAGTGGCCAAAACCACTTTAAACCATGTTAGAAGTATGTTACTAGTCTGATTAGCAAGTTACTAGCATGTTATTAACATGTTTCTATGATAATCTAGTTAAAACCAGTTGATTCAGTAAAGAAAACCACCTAAAACCAGCTAAGACCAGCTAAAGCCAGCTTGACAGTGGCCAAAACCACTTTAAACCATGTTAGAAGTATGTTTCTAGTCTGATTATCAAGTTACTAACATGTTGTTAACATGTTTCTATGATAATCTAGCTAAAACCAGTTGATTCAGTAAAGAAAACCACCTAAAACCAGCTAAGACCAGCTAAAGCCAGCTTGACAGTGGCCAAAACCACTTTAAACCATGTTAGAAGTATGTTTCTAGACTGATTAGCAAATTACTAACATGTTGTTAATATGTTTTTATGATAATCTAGCTAAAACCAGTTGATTCATTAAAGAAAACCACCTTAAACCAGCTAAGACCAGCTAAAACCAGCTTGACAGTGGCCAAAACCACTTTAAACCATGTTAGAAGTATGTTTCTAGTCTGATTAGCAAGTGACTAGCATGTCGTTAGCATGTTTGTAGCATGATTAGCATGTTGCTAGTATGTCTCTAGCATGTTTTTAGAATGATTAGTATACAACTAGCATGTTGCTAGCATGATTAAAATGTGACTAGCATGTGGCTAGCATGGCTAGCAAGTGACTAACATGTTTCTATGCTAATCCAGGTAAAACCAGTTGATTCAGTTAGAAACCAGCTAAGACCAGCGTGACAGTGGCCAAAACTACTTTAAAACCATGTTAAAAGCATGTTTTTGACATGATTATCAAGTTACTAACATGTTGTTAACATGTTTCTATGATAATCGAGCTAAAACCAGTTGATTCAGTTAGAAACCAGCTAAGACCAGCTTGACAGTGGCCAAAACCACTTTAAACCATGTTAGAAGTATGTTTCTAGTCTGATTAGCAAGTTACTAGCATGTTATTAACATGTTTCTATGATAATCTAGTTAAAACCAGTTGATTCAGTAAAGAAAACCACCTAAAACCAGCTAAGACCAGCTAAAGCCAGCTTGACAGTGGCCAAAACCACTTTAAACCATGTTAGAAGTATGTTTCTAGTCTGATTATCAAGTTACTAACATGTTGTTAACATGTTTCTATGATAATCTAGCTAAAACCAGTTGATTCAGTAAAGAAAACCACCTAAAACCAGCTAAGACCAGCTAAAGCCAGCTTGACAGTGGCCAAAACCACTTTAAACCATGTTAGAAGTATGTTTCTAGACTGATTAGCAAATTACTAACATGTTGTTAATATGTTTTTATGATAATCTAGCTAAAACCAGTTGATTCATTAAAGAAAACCACCTTAAACCAGCTAAGACCAGCTAAAACCAGCTTGACAGTGGCCAAAACCACTTTAAACCATGTTAGAAGTATGTTACTAGTCTGATTAGCAAGTTACTAGCATGTTATTAACATGTTTCTATGATAATCTAGTTAAAACCAGTTGATTCAGTAAAGAAAACCACCTAAAACCAGCTAAGACCAGCTAAAGCCAGCTTGACAGTGGCCAAAACCACTTTAAACCATGTTAGAAGTATGTTTCTAGTCTGATTATCAAGTTACTAACATGTTGTTAACATGTTTCTATGATAATCTAGCTAAAACCAGTTGATTCAGTAAAGAAAACCACCTAAAACCAGCTAAGACCAGCTAAAGCCAGCTTGACAGTGGCCAAAACCACTTTAAACCATGTTAGAAGTATGTTTCTAGACTGATTAGCAAATTACTAACATGTTGTTAATATGTTTTTATGATAATCTAGCTAAAACCAGTTGATTCATTAAAGAAAACCACCTTAAACCAGCTAAGACCAGCTAAAACCAGCTTGACAGTGGCCAAAACCACTTTAAACCATGTTAGAAGTATGTTTCTAGTCTGATTAGCAAGTGACTAGCATGTCGTTAGCATGTTTGTAGCATGATTAGCATGTTGCTAGTATGTCTCTAGCATGTTTTTAGAATGATTAGTATACAACTAGCATGTTGCTAGCATGATTAAAATGTGACTAGCATGTGGCTAGCATGGCTAGCAAGTGACTAACATGTTTCTATGCTAATCCAGGTAAAACCAGTTGATTCAGTTAGAAACCAGCTAAGACCAGCGTGACAGTGGCCAAAACTACTTTAAAACCATGTTAAAAGCATGTTTTTGACATGATTATCAAGTTACTAACATGTTGTTAACATGTTTCTATGATAATCGAGCTAAAACCAGTTGATTCAGTTAGAAACCAGCTAAGACCAGCTTGACAGTGGCCAAAACCACTTTAAACCATGTTAGAAGTATGTTTCTAGTCTGATTAGCAAGTTACTAGCATGTTATTAACATGTTTCTATGATAATCTAGTTAAAACCAGTTGATTCAGTAAAGAAAACCACCTAAAACCAGCTAAGACCAGCTAAAGCCAGCTTGACAGTGGCCAAAACCACTTTAAACCATGTTAGAAGTATGTTTCTAGTCTGATTATCAAGTTACTAACATGTTGTTAACATGTTTCTATGATAATCTAGCTAAAACCAGTTGATTCAGTAAAGAAAACCACCTAAAACCAGCTAAGACCAGCTAAAGCCAGCTTGACAGTGGCCAAAACCACTTTAAACCATGTTAGAAGTATGTTTCTAGACTGATTAGCAAATTACTAACATGTTGTTAATATGTTTTTATGATAATCTAGCTAAAACCAGTTGATTCATTAAAGAAAACCACCTTAAACCAGCTAAGACCAGCTAAAACCAGCTTGACAGTGGCCAAAACCACTTTAAACCATGTTAGAAGTATGTTTCTAGTCTGATTAGCAAGTTACTAACATGGCATTAACATGTTTCTATGATAATCTAGCTAAAACCAGTTGATTCAGTAAAGAAAACCACCTAAAACCAGCTAAGACCAGCTAAGGCCAGCGTGACAGTGGCCAAAACCACTTTAAAACTTGTTAGAAGTATGTTTCTAGTCTGATTAGTGAGTAACTAGCATGTTGTTAGCATGTTTCTATGCGAATCTGGCAAAAACCAGGTAAAAACAGTGGATTCAGTAAAAACCAGCTAAAACCCAGCTAAGACCAGCGTGAGAGTGGTCAAAACCACTTAAAAACCAGTTTGGGAGACTAGCCAAAACAACTGATCAGCTTAGGCTGGTTTTAGCTGTATTCTCAGTAGAGAGTTTTTAAGGTTTGCCCTGGTAGTAGACAGCTTAAATATATTATAAGCCTTATTTTTCAAAAGTTTGTACCCCCGCAATGAAAGTCTATGGGATTTAAGGTGGTTTTGGTAGTCTGGTTTACGAAAACCATAAGCAGAATCAGTTGGAAAAGATATAGCAACCCGAGTCAGACCAGTCTGAAGGTCTGACCCGAGTTTGGTGGTTCTAGCTTGAAAGCTCTAGGAGGAGATAGTGTTTAAAATTTGGCTCAGAAGAATAATAATAATAACTAGAATTAAAAGTTAGTGAACTAACTTTGATGTTGGCTTGGCCATCTTGGCCATGGAGCAAAAGAGCCAAAGTACTTGTGTGCCCAACATTGAGTTGCCCCGCTGCAAAATTAATACAAATAATAATGCCATAAAAAATACACCTGCAACAGTCTTTTTCCATGCTCCCTTGCTGTTTTATTTTTTTAATAAAAAGCCTGGGCTATGATAACAGCTATGACAGGGTTGTCTAGCTGGATGTGAAATAAGTCATGCCTATTTTTCTCGTGTATGTATTTCACAGTCCTGCCACCGTCGCATTGTGGGCAACGACACACAAGATTACTGAAACAATGCATTTTAAATCAAGGAGATCATAAGGGGTCCAAGCACAATGGTTTGTATAGATGATGCAGTTACACACTGTTTAAAATTGTTTAATTTGTACTGTATGTTCATTCTATTTATTTATTTGTGCTATTTACATAATGTTTACATTTTTTTAAGTTTGTTTTTGTTAATGTAAAATAGTACTGCATAGTCTTCACTGTAAGATAAAATACACAATCAAACCAAAATGTATTCAGACACCTTCAACATTTCTCACATAATCACAGTTTATTTAATTTGTACTGTATGTTCATTCTATTTATTTATTTGTGCTATTTACATAATGTTTACATTTTTTTAAGTTTGTTTTTGTTAATGTAAAATAGTACTGCATAGTCTTCACTGTAAGATAAAATACACAATCAAACCAAAATGTATTCAGACACCTTCAACATTTCTCACATAATCACAGTTTATTTGCTGTAGTTTAGAAACTGGTAATAATATATGACAATAACTCAGAACAAATTCATCTTGATAATTTCGGATAACTTTGATAAAAAGATATGTAATGGAATCAACCAAAACTTCAGACTGTCAGTATGACAATATTTACACAACTATCAATACTTTGTTGAACAGTTACCAAGCAAGAAATGCTTCATTTGGTTCAGTCTGTGGTGTGAAAAGGTTGCATTAACAATTAAAGAAAGAAACACTTAAGCAAAACATGGGCAGGTCCTTAATTATTATTTTTTTAAATCAATTTCACTGGTAGCCTACTGTATGAAGAATTAGTGGGTATAATATTTCACAGATCACTATTTTGCCATACTCACTTACATAAATGAACTAGTGGCCTGCACCCACTAGTAAAACAATTCTATCTGATTTTTGGATTGACTTTGGATAAATTCTTGTACTACAAGGTAATTCAGTCAAGAGCAGTGAGTGATTTACTTTCATTTTCATACATTAAAGACTCTGACAGCAGAGCTAGTAAATAAAGGCGCGGTCCCTTTAAGAGACAAACGCATCCATTATGATGATACACATCCGATTTTTTTTTTTGCAAATCTTTACTTTCACTTAAGACATAACCACATACTTATTCGAACACACTTTCCAACACGGGTATTTCGACATATTTTGTATGTATTTGTTGTCGGTACAAAAGCAAGAAGACTTTGAGACGCGTCTCTGCTTGCTCCCTGAACACCAGAACACCGCGCTGCTGAATTGAGCTCTTTTGCTTTTCGCTCTTTTTTCTGTTTATTTAAACTGCGATTTGAATTTGTTCGTTCAGGTCCAGGAGGAAGTGAACGTCCTGAACGACAGCTCTGTTCAGTGTTGCTGTCCCTGTCCGCGATACGCGCGGCTCTCTCTCGTGCACACGCGCCATCAGCTGCTCAGTTCAGTTTCCCGCAGCGCGGGGCTGAAGCGCGAGCTCACTGTGACGTTCCGCCTGATGATTCAGTTAGAAACCAGCTAAGACCAGCGTGACAGTGGCCAAAACTACTTTAAAACCATTTAATATATTATTCTAATTGTTTTGTGCCGTTTCGCTGCAGTGTTTTACTCGTGCACACGCGCCATCAGCTGCTCAGTTGTTTCCCGCAGCGCGGGGCTGAAGCGCGAGCTCACTGTGACGTTCCGCCTGATGATTCAGTTAGAAACCAGCTAAGACCAGCGTGACAGTGGCCAAAACTACTTTAAAACCATTTAATATATTATTCAAATTGTTTTGTGCCGTTTCGCTGCAGTGTTTTAATGTGAAAGGCTGTAAATGTGGACTTCAAGTGTTCAGAGAAATACATCGCCAGCTCGCGAGCAGTTGGCTGCCGCGAATATATCATGTTATTACTTTAAATAGTTCAGAAACATCTCAATTTAGCTCTTGGTGTGTTCTAACGTGTGGATTGCGTGCAATAGCGTTTTTAAAATGTCTTAAATAGGAATGAATTCGCTTGTTGTCAGCTCCGTGTAGACAGCCTGAGCTGAGCAGCAGCGATTCTTCTCTCGTCTGACTGCTCCCCTCCCCTAAATCTCATTGCAACTGTAGGGGCGCAATTTTTCTCAGACAATTTTTACATTTAAAAATTAATTAAAAAAAAACTTTAAGTCTGATCCGTCTGAAAAGATATAGCAACCAGCACCGCTCTTTCCCGCAGGTGTCTGCCGAGTTTGGGGCTTGTGGCTTTAAAGCCCTAGGAGGAGTAGCGTTTAGAATTTCTGTCAGAAAAATAATAATAAGAAAAAGAGGAAAAAGAAGAAGTTTAAATAGCATAACAGTATGTTGGCTTGTTGCCAAGCCAACATAATAATAATAAGATTAAATAGTAGATCAGTAAGTTGGCTTTTTCAAGCCAACTTAATAAGCTGTAATCTCAAAACAAACATCAAAATGTACGTGTGTGTGCGTGCGTGCGTGTCCCTGCTAACACACGACGTAACAGTTACGTAACGTACTGGTAATTTTTGGTAATTCCATGACTTACCAATTGACAACGTAACTACGACGTCGCATTCCCGTAATTTTATTACCATCACATTACCAACTCGCAACGTCGTCAGTACGTCCTTCCAACGTGACCAGATAACCAAGAACGTCCCAGACAGGTCCTCTGTTGGTAATATATTGGTAACTTCATGACTTACTGGCAACGTAACTACAACGTCGTATGCACGTAATATCATTACAATATTTTTTGTACGTTCTTTATATGCTCTCTGAGTATAGAGCTATTTAAAAAGTGTGATTAAACTTCAGACACAAGATTAAACGTTCCTTAAAGATAAAATATGTTTATTTTCAACAAGTCAGAATATGGACATGCTTTTAAGCTTTTAATGACGTGACATAGAGTCGCGCGCTTCCACAACTGACGCACCGCGCGCACAGTATTGACAAGAAAAGAGTTGTGAAACTTTCTATCTCGTATGGAGTTATAACGTGAAATAATGACACAGACTGGCTCATCATCTCATCTGCAGCAGAGACTGTTGTATCAGAAGGACAGCGCGTTTGTTTGACGCACTTTTCACTTCAACTGTGTCTGACAGGAGAATTTAGCTTTCTGAGGCGAGTCTTACAATTTATAATAAATAAGTGGGTTGATAAAATGTATAAAACAAAGTAAAAACAAAAGTCTAACGTCGCTAAAACCTTTTTTTATTATTTTATTGTTTTTATTGGCCTTCTAGCCGTTGAGTTACCATGGCAACCGCGTACACATCAGCTGCTGGAGAGGAGAGGACTCGTCTGACATTTTTTCTGTTTCTCGTCTGTTATACCAAAGAAAAGACCAACAACTGCGACAGATTTGTTAAGTAACACGTTAATATTATCCACAGTCTACTTTAAGTACTTTTTATTAATATTTATACCTCTGTGATTATGGTATTTTTCTTGAAATGTCTGCTATCAAGTATTACGCTAGCATAGAAACATAATTAACGTTATAGCATAATAGATTTGAGCTCTTATTAATGAAAGTTTGGGCTTTTAATTACATCTTATGCGTAAAGGATCGGTTTTGATTGCTTTGTAAATGTTTTTGATGGTAATTTGTCAATAGATAAATGAAGTAAAGTTAAGCTAATTAATTTAACCTAAAAGTCTGCACTGTAGAGTCTATCAGTGACGTCACTTGCGGTCTAAAATGGGCTGAAACTATTTCAAACCACTGTTTCAAGCTTGTTCTGATTTATCATTGTAAACAAATATTGATAAAACATTTTTTACAGTGATTTCAGGAGTGTCTTAAAAACCCTCTAAAACAGAAGGGAAGTTCCAAGAAAATGTCTAATGGGAGCTGCTGACAGAGATAGAAAACACAGGTGATCCGAGAGAGCTTATTAAATAACTTCATATTTATTTTTTACAATATATCATCATGCATCTTTAAAATCTAAACATGTGAATTCCGGTATCTTAAGATGTTTTTGTATGTTTTCCATATTACTTTTTTTTCTTTTCTGCATTTCCCCTCACTAGTTTGTTTATTTCTAATAAGGAGCTGGAGGCCGTGAAGAAACAGTTCCACGATATCGTGGAGAAGCAGGCCCAGATGAGCAAGTGGAGAGCTGTGCTGGAAATATTCAGGGGTTGATGCTCATAAGTCCAGGGTAAGTATACAGCTAACCCTCCTACCACCTCTACTCTGTGTGGTTCTCTGCAAAGGCCCGGTGTACCCAAGACACGATCTTCCCAGCTGTCCTTCACCGTATTTAACAGTGTAAGACATGAACCAGGCCCTGGGCGACGACCTCTCTCCATCCACCGCCTCCGGTCTTCAGGATCTCCACCAGAACCCGATTCGCTCCACTTGGTGAGACAGAACACAACGTTGTGATCATCGGAGACTCCATCATCCGGCACGTTCGTGCTATGTTAGCTGAAGGTAAAGTCCACACTCACTGCTTCCCTGGTGCTCATGTTCTTGATATTTCTACACAGATTCCCGTGATCCTGAAGGGTGAGGGGAGCATCGGAGTGGAAATGCTTCACGCCGGCGTTAACGACACAATGCTGCGGCAGACGGAGACACTGAAGAGAGACTTCAGGAGCCTGATCGAGACGGTGCACAGCACATCACCTGCATGATGATCATCGTGTCAGGACCACTTCCCATATATAGACGAGGACATGAAAGGTTCAGCAGACTTTTTGCTTTAAACGAATGGTTATTGTCATGGTGTAAAGAACAGAAACTGCTTTTTGTTAATAATTGGGATCTTTTCTGGGAGCGTCCTAGGCTTTTTAGATCTCCTGTTGGACAACATCTCCAGGACACGTCGCTCCATATGACTAGTAAGCCAATTCTCAAATAACTGCTATGATGAATTTTGTTCTACACGCTCAAATAGAAGTACTTGTGCTGTCCAATCAATAAAGATTGTGTTTGTTCCAGTGTTAATTTTGATAGGCATTTTTGATTTAGCATTAGTCTAAACTCCACCAAACTACTGTTATAAGCATGAGCCCCATCAGACTGGTCGTGTCGGAGGTGTTTTTTTTAAAGAAATCCTCAATGATAAAATCAATATTTCATTTTTCTCTAATCCTTTTTCGTTGAACATGCATTTTCACATCAATTTATTAAAAGTAAAAAAAAAAAAAAAAAACATGTTTAGGGCCCTATGAAATGTTTATTTTTTTTCCCCAGCATATTATTTTTTATTATTATTGTTAACAAATTCTGTATTTTAGCATGTCTAACTATTTGAATGCATAACACAACTTAATTTATTCATTTTATTTTTTTCTTAAAGGTAGCCTTACTGATATAGATATCATACCTCAAAGTGTAGTTACTGACCACTTCCTTGTATCGTGCATGCTGCATATTACTGAGATTAACTATATTTCCAAAATGAGCATTATGAATGTAAGATCCTTACATTACATTTATAACAATCATTGTTAATGTTTGAATTGTATTTCAGGGCAGTTTGTGAAGACAGATAATAATTCTATAATAATAATAATAATAATTCTTTACATTTATATAGCGCTTTTTTTCTAGACACTCAAAGCGCTTACATAGTCAGGGGGTATCTCCTCATCCACCACCAGTGTGCAGCATCCACCTGGATGATGCGACGGCAGCCATAGTGCGCCAGAACGCCCACCACACACCAGCTTACTGGTGGAGAGGAGACAGAGTGATGAAGCCAATCAGCAGATATGGGGATTGTTAGGAGGCCATGATGGTCAGAGGCCAATGGGCGAATTTAGCCAGGATGCCGAGGTCACACCTCTACTCTTTACGAAAGACATCCTGGGATTTTTAATGACCACAGAGAGTCAGGACCTCGGTTTAACGTCTCATCCGAAGGACGGTGCTTGTTGACAGTATAGTGTCCCCATCACTACACTGGGGCGCTAGGACCCACACAGACCACAGGGTGAGCACCCCCTGCTGGCCTCACTAGCACCTCTTCCAGCAGCAACCTAGTTTTCTCAGGAGGTCTCCCATCCAGGTACTGACCAGGCTCAGCCCTGCTTAGCTTCAGTGGGCAACCGGTCTTGGGCTCCAGGGTGATATAAGTCAGATAAGTCAGTTCCAGATCCACCCTCCACACCAGACCTCTCTCTCACGAGGATTGCTGTCTACTAGCATATTGTGTTCTTCAGCTCTTCAGACTTCGGGGGATGCAGATATTACTCAGGGACACGAACACTTGAATATTGAAAGAATAGAGAAAGTAAGATATATTATATATATATTTAGATATATTTTTGTGGCAGTGTGTACTGGCCATAATGCTGTATGATAGGTGTGAGATTCATTAAACTTGATTTGGTATAATACATCTGTTCATAAGCTATTGCATATTATTTTCAATGAATTATTTGTAGTGGTTTGGTTAAGGGTGTGATTAGCTGATGTATTATTGTGGGAGCTTGTGATTAGTTGATGAATGTGTGCATTGTTAATGATAATATTTAAATGCAATGTGCTGAGTGCTTACTAAGACTTGCATGTTTGTGCATAATGTTTTGACCCTGGATGCTTACAGAAGGGTATAGATATTTAAATATATGGAAATGTATTTATTATTAATATATCTCAATCTATGTGCTTCTGTTTGGGCTGAATGCTTTCATTCATATGTCGCTGTATATCCTGTTTTTATTAATAATCTTGGGTGTATTATTGTTCATATTTGCTTGTTAATAAATTAACTGAATTCATTTTGAGTATTCATCATTCACAGCTGCTGAAACATCCTTTTAAATTAGTTTGGGCATATGAGGACATAAATTAGGTTCAATTGCTGCATGTCCGCCCATAGAATAATTATAAAAAAATGACCAACTGATTACCAGCACACGACCACCGACGCGACGTTGCCACGACGTCGCAGTTACTTACTGGCAACGTCACAAAGTTACGTTGTGGCGACGTATACGCACCTTTCACTTTTCCGGTTGCCACGACGTAACTAGTTACGTCGCCACGACGAAACTTTGGTCACCAGATTACGTCGCAGTTACGTAACAGTTACGTAATGTTGTTAGTTTGTGTGTGTGTGAAGGGGTTCTTTTTTTAGGCTATACTCTCTTGCAATTGAACGTGATAGTTACGTTTACTACTTTAAAACGTCATCAAAGTTAAACATCATATCTAGTCAAACCGCATCACGACATCGCTACAAATGCAGTATGGGATTAAAATCAGCGAACATCAATAGGCTTAGACTACGTTAACTTACCTTGTTTCAGCGATGCTTGGTGAAACAGCATAGAGTGGATGTCTTCTGTTCAGATGCTGAATCATGGAAGATGTGCTGTTGTGGTATGCCAGCTCTATTTTGCAGTAGAGACACTGCACCTTGTTCTCTTATTTATTAAGTGTGTAATGATCCCACACTTTAGACAATTTCTGCCGTTTATTTATAGATCTATTCTCCGCCATCGCGCCAACTAAATTCAAAAGGTCCGTGTGAATAAACGGTCCGTGTGACACAGTCAAATCCCTGCGCCGCGCGTATAGTGCGCGTCATAGGAATTTAACGAGGCTTCGAGGCAGAGTTTTTGCCTCGAGGAATTTTTGTAATCGAGTAACTCGAGGAATCGTCTCAGCCCTAATATTTATATATATATATATATATATATATATATATATATATATATATATATATATATATATATATATATATATATATATATATATATATGTATGTATGTATATATATGTATATGTATATATATATATATATATATATATATATATATATGTGTGTGTGTGTATATATATATATGTATATATATATATATATATATATATACATGCACATATACATAAACATATATATATATATATATATATATATATATATATATATATATATATATATATATATATATATATATATATAATAGAGGTGGGCATAGATTAATTTTTTTAATCTAGATTAATCTCACTGTGATCTTGAAATTAATCTAGATTAATCTAGATTAATCTAGATTAAAATGGCTCATTCGAATTCTGCCGAAGGCATTCAGAATGTGTGTTACCCAAATAAAATTGACAAACAGTAAGTCTTTGAGAAGGGGTTTATCAAGCTAGGTGGTGCATTAGGAAAGGGGCTCATCTCCTGTTTCCAGAATACATCACAAAGTGCTTGAGAAAGCTGTAAACTAATTCCACATGGCACAAGGTGCAAACAACATTACTCCTGTTTCACACCAATGTTTAAGTTTTTTTTTTCAAGTTTGTAGGTGTCAAGGTACAGAAACCAAATAATAGCACTGGATAGTCTTCAATGTAAAAATGAAATATACAATCAAACCTACATTTATTCAGACACCTTAAACATTTCTCACATTATTACAGTTTTGCTATATATATCAAAAATTATATCTGGTTTCTGAATAATTTTTGGTTTGACTGTTAAAAATACAAAGAAATTCAGTCAAGAGCAGTGAGTGATTTTCATTTTCTTGGATTAAAGGTGCCATCTGTAATGTTTGGCAAAAAAAATCAAGTCATACTCCACATTCCATACCAGATGGGGGCAATATGCCTCAATAAAGTGAATTGGTCTACTCTAGAGTAACAAACGAGAAATGGCATAGTCTCTATGCTCCGCCCCTACTTTCACAACAACACTACAGCCATAGCCGAAGCCTAACTGTGCGTTCACACCGCCGGCGTCTAGAGCGTCAAAAATCGCTCTTGCCGCTCTGCTCACAACGCTGCGGAAAGATTTGTGAGCGCTCAGACGCTCTAACGTAGATCGAATGCTTATTTTGTATTTAAAGCGGCCGCAAAGCAAACAAGCTTGTTGATCTCGTGCAGACTAACCACAAGGAGTTATAAGTTAACCTCATTAAATATTGTTGTGGACGAAATATTATGATCCTTTACTTAAAATGAACAATCTTAGACACCTTGGTCCACGTATCACTTTTAATTTATTTTTTATGTCCTTTTATGTTTCCGTACGCAAACAGGGACACATCATAGATTAATACAAACACTAAACAGCAATAATCAACCTGTCCTTTATTCTGCTTGGGAGCTAATGTGCCAACTCTCAAGCATTCACCGTGAGACACACGCAATTGACTCTTTTCACACGCTTTCACACCACACATCAATTTTTTCACGCACAGAAAAACCAAGAAGCAAACAGGACACGGAGACCAAAAGAATAGACAGAGCAGGTTAGTTATGACATAATAAAATGGGTAACGTTAAGTTATAGCTAGCTAATTATCAAACGCAGCCACGGTTAGCCATCGCTAACATTAGCACGTTTATCGAACAGCCTTCGATACATTTCTATGTTATAACTTCCCGAAAACAAATACACAAACATATAAAACAAACTTCTAGCGAAATACTAACAGCATCTAACTTACCAATCGAAAAGAAATGTTGCAAGTTTAGAGTCGAACCTCATTTCTTTCAGGTCCATCAGTTGTCTCCAGCGATTAAAAGCAGTGCCGATGTGTACTCTGGTTCGGCTCCTTTTCTTATCGGATTTGATTTGTGATTCCGAGCGCGGTTGTTTCCCTGTAGCGGGTGGTGGTCTCTTGCCAAGGGCTTGAGCCATAATTTCTCTCTCTTCCCTGAACTGAAATGAAGTACTGTGCTGTACTTTCCACATGATTGACATCAGGTTCAGGCACGCCCACAAGACGTGCGAGTTATTCGTGTATTGCAGGTTGGCTGGTGGTTATGTTGCCTGCATGTATGTATTTGTCGGCACAAGAGCCAAAATAAGCAAATTCGATGTTCTAGTGTTTTGAGACGCCTTTCTCTGCGCGAGCCCTGAACACCAGAACACCGTGGTGTTGAATCGGGCTCTTTCACATCTTTTTGTTTGTTCAAACTGCGATTTGCATTTGTTCGTTCGGGTGCAGGAGGAACTTCGAGGTGAACTTCGCAGACGAGAGCTCGCTTCAGTGTCGCTGTCGTGATACGCGGCTCTCTCTCTCATGCGCACCTAACGGAACGCGCTACTCTTTTCAGCTTTTCCGCATCTAGTTTTTGGATGCTATAATGTTTAAATCGACAAGCGGTACGTCTTAACAACACGTGAGAAAGATAAGCTTTTGTGACGATGCGCAGCAGTGGCCCGTCAACTGTCCTGAGCATCTTTTTAGGCTGTCCTCAGCGAGTCAGTTATATAAAATATCAAGGTGAAAGTAATCATAGCTTGCTTAGTAAAGACCCAGCTCCCAACCCAACTTTGAGAATAGATTAACGGCGATATTTTTTTTTATCGCATTCGTTAACGCATTCGATTAATTTGAAATATTTAACGCGTTAAAAAAAAATAACGCAATTAACGCGGTTGCAGTTTTTTTTATTTCCAGTTGTGGCCTATGTGTGTTCAACGTGCAAAGAAATATGGATAAGACCAAGGAAGGACTTTTAGACGGAAAGTTTCAGTATAAAACTCTGCCGGATTACTCTTCAGTCTGCCACAAGAAACATTACTCTTCATTTAGTCTGCCACAAGAAACAGCAACATTAAAATCATGAACTCAAATGTCATTGTTTAAAAAAAAAAAAAACAATGTCTGTAACAGTGCGTAAATCAGACCTTTCTGTAACGCTAACGTTAATAAGCTTAAATGAAAATAACGAAATGATTGTGTAGCGGAGTATTTTTTGTACACAGTGCCGCGAACTGTCAATCACTCCTGTACGCGTGCATCACTGTCCTCCTCGCAGCTGCAGCAACTTGCGCTCTCTCTCTTCATCAAGCTTTAAAACAAAAAGGGAACAAAAAGATCATATTGTCTTTGTGCATAGGCTATAGATTAATTAGATAAATGAATATCTAAATTTGTGCCTTGCCGTCTACGGTATTTGTTTAGAACTTAGAAAAAAGATGCTGCAGCCAATGAACAGCCAGCGGGGGCTGCAGGACGACTCAAACTCCGCAGACAGTTTTTAATGTTTATCAGACAATAAATACTCAAGATTTTGCTTTAGTATAACTCACAACGAGTTTCACACACCTTCTCCGGCCACGTTGAGTTGTTGACACTTAACAGTGGGAAAAGCGACACATGCGCTATTCACTTGTATAACTTAAGGGTGAATTTGTAATGTAGTTTCTGCTCTGGGTGGGATGAATTAGGAAGCTTGCATTGTGAAGGGCGCTCTGAAAATCGGCAGTGCAGGTAAAAGATTAAAACCTCTATTAAAACAGATGTCCAAATGAGCGTACCGGTACGCTAAAAGCACGTTCTGGGCGCACGGAGAGGTGGCGGTACGCTCAAGAGCTATATTTGGAAGTGGCGGTACTGAGTACTGGTGCGTACCGGCCCACTTAAAGCACTGGCAATGACTATACAGCCCACTTAAAGCACTGGCAATGACTATACTTTGGAATTTTTTTGCAGTCCACTTAGAATTCAACATGGAAATCATTTTTGTTTTTTATTGGCATTGATTGTTTTGAAATTCAAATGGTACTTACATGCCTGTGTTTTTATTTCTGTAATAAATATGGCTTTCAAGCCAACAGTTAATTTGGAGGATATTGATGGTTTATTGCAGGTATGTTGTTTACATGAGAAAATCTGTGTTACAAGTTAAACAAAAATTCCAATAAACAATCATATTTTGAATTTAAATAGTTTCTTTGTCTTGAGTTTACATTAATTATTTACATTTTACATTTACATATCAAAAAGTTTCAGTCTTTTAATTGCGATTAATCGCGATTAATTTTAAAAAATTGTGCGATTAATTAGTTATTTTTTTTTAATCGATTGACAGCACTAATATATACATATCTACACATATATATATACAAATACACACATACACACATATATACATATACACACACATATACATACACACATATACATACATATATATACAAACATAAATAAATATATATATACACATATATACATATACATATATTATACATATCTATATAAATACATATATATATATATATATATATATATATATATATATATATATTGTGGCGGGGTGAGGAACTACACGACAACCCAAGGACAGAGAAAGTCCCCGAAGGGTGGATTTATTGAATGAAAGGTGCTCTGAGTGAAGGCGGTGTTCTCCGTGGTGCTCCAAGTCCCTCGTGCTCTCTGTGTCCTGAGTGGTGGATCCCGTGCTGTGCTCTCCTTGGTGGGGCTGACGGTCACACGCTGCTCTCTGCAACAGAGGAGGTAAGGGTTAGTGTGCTCGTAGGGAGACATTCCTCACCATTCTGCCTTCCTCCTCTGCCTAAGTAGGCGCCGCTTGATGAGCTGCAGGTGCGGCCGCTCAGCCCGTGATGAGCTAGTGCCGGTGATTCCAGTGTGTTGCCAGGGCGACGCTGACGAGCGCTCGGGACGCATGTCACACTCCCCCCCCCTAAGCGTCGACCTGCGCCTGCGGGACAATGGGGAGATATGGGGAGGGTGGGGAGTGGAGCCTGACAGACCTGCGAAAGCTGCCCATATCCTGGAGAGGCCGTCCGCGTTGGCGTTGGCCGTCCCCGCCCGATGTTGTATGGTGAAGTGGAAGTCCTGGAGCGCAAGGAACCAGCGGGTTACCCTGGGGTTGGTGTCCTTTGCGCGGGCCATCCACTGCAGTGGCGCATGGTCTGTCAGCAGGGTGAACCGGCGTCCGAGGAGGTAATAGCGGAGCTCCAGGACTGCCCACTTGACGGCCAGTGCTTCCTTCTCCACGGCGGCATACCGTTGTTCGGTCGGGGTCAGCTTCCGGCTAATAAAGATCACCGGGTGTTCCTCGCCGTCCTGGACCTGGGAGAGAACGGCTCCCAACTCGGTGTCCGAGGCGTCGGTTTGCACCAGGAAGGGGCAGTTGAAGTCGGGGGCTCGCAGGACTGGCTCCGTGGTGAGGGCTGACTTCACCTGCTGGAACGCCTCTTCCGCTTCTGGACTCCAGGCTATCTTCTCCGGTTGCCCCTTCCTGGTCAGATCTGTCAGGGAAGAGGCTATGGAGGAGAAGTTAGGGATAAAACATCGGTAGTATCCTGCCAACCCCAAAAAGGCTCGTACCTGGGTCTTGGTAGAGGGCCGCGGTGCCGAGAGGATAGCTGTCACCTTCTTTTCCTGGGGCCGGATGAGGCCGCGTCCCACGCAGAAGCCCAGGTACTTGGCTTCGGAGAGAGCCAGGTGACATTTCCGGGGGTTGGCGGTGAGCCCCGCCCGGCGGAGGTCCAGCAGCACCCTCCGGAGCCGCTCTAAATGTTCCCCCCAGGTCTCTGAATGGATGACCACGTCGTCGATGTAGGCCGCGGCGTAGGCCATATGGGGCCTCAGCAGGACATCCATGAGCCTCTGGAATGTGGCGGGGGCCCCGTGCAGGCCGAAGGGAAGGACCCGGTACTGCCAGTGGCCACTGGGGGTCGAGAAGGCTGTCTTAGGCTTGGCATCCTTAGACAGGGGGACTTGCCAATACCCCTTGGTGAGGTCGAGAGTTGATATGAACCGGGCCCTTCCTAGTCGATCCAGGAGCTCATCGACGCGGGGCATGGGATAGCCATCGAATTCAGAGACCTCATTTAGGCGGCGGAAGTCATTGCAGAACCTTAGGGTGCCGTCGGGCTTCGGGACCATTACGATGGGGCTGGACCATGGACTCCGCGAGGGCTCAATTACCCCCAACTTCAACATCTCCTTTACCTCTGTCTCAATTGCGTGTCGCCGAGCCTCCGGGACACGATAGGGCCGCTGCCGGACGATAACTCCTGGTGGTGTTCGGACTTCGTGTTGGATGACGGTCGTCCGCCCTGGCAGAGGGGAGAACACATCCGAGAACTGACCGACCAGGTGCTGCAGTTCCGTCTTCTGGGCTGCGGAGAGATGGGGATCCATGTCCACAACCACGGGAGAGGTGGCGGCGAGGGCCGAGAGCTGGGGCCCGGTCCCCACCCAGCGCTTCAACAGGTTTATATGATAGAGCTGCTCTTCCCTTCGGCGACCGGGTTGGCGCACTTTGTAGGTGACGGGTCCCACCCGTTCGATGACCGTATATGGGCCCTGCCAGCGGGCCAGGAACTTACAGGCTGAGGTGGGGACCAGTACCATGACGTGATCTCCCGGCTGGAACTCCCGGGGTTGGGCAGCCCGATTGAAGAGGCGCTGCTGGTCTTGCTGGGCCTTGGTCAGATGCTCCCGGACCAATGGCATGACCCTGTCGATCCGCTCTCTCATGGCCTTGACGTGCTCGACGGTGGTCCGACATACCGCAGGCTGTTGTTCCCAGGCTTCCCGGGCGACATCTAGGAGCCCTCGGGGTTGGCGGCCGAAGAGGAGCTCGAAGGGCGTGAAGCCGGTGGACGCCTGGGGCACCTCCCGGATCCCGAACAGCACATACGGGATCATCTGGTCCCAGTCGCGTCGGTCCTCGGCCACGACCCGCCGCAGCATCTGTTTAAGGGTCTGGTTAAAGCGTTCCACGAGCCCATCGGTTTGTGGATGGTATACGCTGGTCCGGATCTGTCGGACTTTGAGGAGTTTGCAGAGGTCAGCCATGATCCGGGACATGAAAGGGGTGCCCTGGTCGGTCAGGATCTCCGCTGGTAGGCCAACCCGACTACTCAGTAGGAAGAGTTCCTGTGCGATGTTTTTGGCGGTGGCCTTGCGGAGGGGAATGGCCTCTGGGTAGCGGGTGGCATAATCCACGATAACCAGGATATGTTCATGCCCCCGGGCGGACTTCGGCAGCGGCCCCACCAGGTCCATCCCGATGCGCTCGAAGGGCACCTCAATGATCGGCAGCGGGATCAGCGGGCTAGGGGGAGGAGTATGTGGCGAGGTCCGTTGGCACGTCGGGCACGCTTGGCAGTACCGCTTGACATCCGCCTCCAGTCCTGGCCAGTGGAAGCGGTCCCGGATCCGTTGCACAGTGTTTTGGGCGCCGAGGTGGCCAGCCATCGGGTGGGCGTGGGCGAGTTCCAAGACCGCCGGGACTTTGCTCCGCGGTACCACCAACAGCGTCTTTTCCTCCCCCCTCCGCTGGCCGACATAATAGAGCAGGCCGTTTTGGATGATGAAGTGGGGTGTGGGGTGGGGAGCTGGTTGTAGGTCCTCTCCTTCCGCCACCCGCACTTGAGACCAACAATGCTTGAGGCGCTCGTCCCCACGCTGCTCTTTGGCAAGCGTCCCCCCTCCCGCTATCTGCTGGAAGACATCGAAGAACAGGTTAGAGTTTTGGGAGGGGGACTCACCTCCTCGAGGGCTGTCCGACGTCAGCAGCGCGGGGCCTCGTCGAGGGCGCCTTGCTGGACTCCGGCGTCGGCGGTTCCCGGCCGGGCTAGCAGGCTGTGTGCTGGATGTGAGGAGCTGATCGAACCCCGGCCAATCCCGGCCGAGGAGAACGGGTACCGGTAGGTTCCTTAAGATTCCCACTTCGACGGGCCAGGAACCAGGTGTCGCGGTGATGGTCACTCGCCGGGCCGGCACATGCCTGGTATCCCCGTGCACGCACGTTATCGCCAGCCGGGCTCTGGAACCTGTTCGGGGTGGAAGGACAGTCGGTTGTATCAGGCTTACCCCGCTGCCCGAGTCGAGGACGGCGACGAATGGCCGGCCGTTGATGCGCACCCTGGCCCGTGGTGCCTTCGGTGCTGGACCGTGGACTGAACAGCCTGCTAGCCATGTCCGTCCTGGGGAACGCGACAGCTCGGTGGGCATTGGCTCGTCCTGGGGGCCGGGAACCGCGGGCCTGCTCACGGGTCGCTGGGTGCCCTCCGGCGAGCGTCGCTCCTGGACCACCCTTCGGGGAAAAGGCGGCGCTCGCTCCCCTATCTCCCGGTGTTGGGCGGCCTCCGCCAGCTCAATGGCCTCCACGAGCCCGTCGAGATCGGTGGGGTTCCTCATGCCAGCCGCCTGCCTCAACGCGCGGGGAAGGGCGCGGAGGAGTCGGTCGATCACCACACGCTCAGCTACCTGGTGTGCGGTGGGACCCCCGGTCAACAGCCAATGTTGGGCCAACCGGGATAGTTCGGCCGCCTGGGCGCGAGCGGGCTGTCGAGCTCGATATTCCCAGTCATGGAACTGCTGCGCCGCACAGATTGGGGAAAGGCCTACTCGGCCCAGGATCTCCTTTTTCACCTCTCCATAGTTCCGGCTTCTCTCGGCCGTCATGGTGAAATACGCCCGCTGCGCTTCCCCGGTCAGCAGCGGCGCGAGGAGACGGGCCCACTCGTCCTCTGGCCACGCCTCCCGGACTGCGGTGGCCTCAAACATCCGAAGATACATCTCCACGTCGTCATGCGACGTCATTCGTGGCATCAGCTGGACGGCCTGGACACGGGGGTCAGGCAGCGGCGTGCGGTGGGCGGCGGCGCGGAGGGCGGCGAGCTCACGTTCGGCGTCTCCTTGACGTGAGGCCATGTGCTCCACTATTTGTTGCTGGCGGATGCTCACCTCGGTGAGGTGTTTTAGCAGTTCTTCCATGCCGGGGGAGGAGCGGCCGCCTGTGAAAACAGAGCAGATACAAATGACAAGGGGGAAAAAAAAGCAAACAAGAAAAAACAAATGGGTGGCTTTAACGGTCTCCTCCGGGGTCGGTTGTCGGTGTCCACCTCACACTATTGCCCGCATTCTCCACCAGTGTGGCGGGGTGAGGAACTACACGACAACCCAAGGACAGAGAAAGTCCCCGAAGGGTGGATTTATTGAATGAAAGGTGCTCTGAGTGAAGGTGGTGTTCTCCGTGGTGCTCCAAGTCCCTCGTGCTCTCTGTGTCCTGAGTGGTGGATCCCGTGCTGTGCTCTCCTTGGTGGGGCTGACGGTCACACGCTGCTCTCTGCAACAGAGGAGGTAAGGGTTAGTGTGCTCGTAGGGAGACATTCCTCACCATTCTGCCTTCCTCCTCTGCCTAAGTAGGCGCCGCTTGATGAGCTGCAGGTGCGGCCGCTCAGCCCGTGATGAGCTAGTGCCGGTGATTCCAGTGTGTTGCCAGGGCGACGCTGACGAGCGCTCGGGACGCGAGTCACAATATATATATATATACATATACATACACACACATACACACAGTACAGACCAAATTTGGATACACCTTCTCATTCAAAGAGTTTTCTTTATTTTCATGACTATGAAAATTGTAGAGTCACACTGAAGGCATCAAAACTATGAATTAACACATGTGAAAATATACATAAAAAAAAGAGTGTAAAACAACTGAAAATTTAATATTCTAGGTTCTTCAAAGTGGCCACCTTTTGCTTTGATTACTGTTTTGCAGACTACCTCTTGAAGCTCATCAAGAGAATGCCTAGTCACCTAAAATGGTTTTCACTTCACAGGTGTGCCCTGTCAGGTTTAATAAGTGTGATTTCTTGCCTTATAAATGGGGTTGGGACCATCAGTTGTGTAGAAGTCAGGTGGATACACAGCTGATAGTCCTAGTGAATAGACTGTTAGAATTTGTATTATGGCAAGAAAAAAGCAGCTAAGTACAGGAAAACGAGTGGCTGTCATTACTTTAAGAAATGAAGGTCAGTCAGTCCGAAAATTTGGGAAAACTTTGAAAGTGTCCCCAAGTGCAGTCACAAAAACCATCAAGCGCTACAAAGAAACTGGCTCACATGCATACCGCACATGGAAAGGAAGACCAAGTGTAGCAAAGATGAAGCTGAATCAAGTGCAAGTTATATCCATCCAGAAGGGAATCAAATGTATAGGCTATCCACTGTGTGATCTTTACTGCAGTTGGTTTGACTCACGGCAGGCTGGATGAGAGCTTGATGTATTGTAGATATGTGAAGAACATATGCATACAAGTTTGTGGATGTGTGTGGTTTATTCTCCTACAGGACGCACACAAATACAGTCAAGCTGAGGCTTATAAATGATAATGAACGTATCTGGCACTCGTTATGCGGAGAGACCGATCGCTAAATGTCACAGACACAGACTGTCGATTGGTTCATACTGACGTCTGCACGTATGCGCGCTCACGTACCGATACGTGATGCACGTATTTCAAAATCAAAGTCCTCAACAGATTCAATGTAGCAGCACTCTGTCGCTCTCTTTATCGCCTTTTGCACACCAAGAGTCACCTCTGCTGAGGAGGATAAGTTCATCCGAGTCACCAGCCTCAGAAATCGCAGGTTAACAGCAGCTCAGATTAGAGACCAGGTCAATGGCACACAGAGTTCTAGCAGCAGACACATCTCTAGAACAACTGTTAAGAGGAGACTGTGTGAATCAGGCCTTCATGGTAGAATATCTGCTAGGAAACCACTGCTAAAGAAAGGCAACAAGCAGAAGAGACTTGTTTGGGCTAAAGAACACAAGGAATGGACATTAGTCCAAATTTGAGATCTTTGATTCCAACCAATGTCTTTGTGCGACACAGAAAAGGTGAACGGATGTACTCTACATGCCTGGTTCCCATCGTGAAGCATGGAGGAGGAGGTGTGATGGTGTGGGGGTGCTTTGCTGGTGACACTGTTGGGGATTTATTCAAAACTGAAGGCATACTGAACCAGCATGGCTACCACAGCATCTTGCAGCGGCATGCTATTCCATCCGGTTTGCGTTTAGTTGGACCACCATTTATTTTTCAACAGGACAATGACCCCAAACACACCTCCAGGCTGTGTAAGGGCTATTTGACCGAGAAGGAGAGTGATGGGGTGCTGCGCCAGATGAACTGGCCTCCACAGTCACCGGACCTGAACCCAATCGAGATGGTTTAGGGGTGAGCTGGACCGCAGACAGAAGGCAAAAGGGCCAACAAGTGCTAAGCATCTCTGGGAACTCCTTCAAGACTGTTGGAAGACCATTTCATGTGACTACCTCTTGAAGCTCATCAAGAGAATGCCAAGAGTGTGCAAAGCAGTAATCAAAGCAAAAGGTGGCTATTTGAAGAACCTAGAATATGACATATTTTCAGTGGTTTCACACTTTTATGTTATGTACAGTATTGTTCAAAATAATAGCAGTACAATGTGACTAACCAGAATAATCAAGGTTTTTAGTATATTTTTTATTGCTACGTGGCAAACAAGTTACCAGTAGGTTCAGTAGATTGTCAGAAAACAAACAAGACCCAGCATTCATGATATGCACGCTCTTAAGGCTGTGCAATTGGGCAATTAGTTGAAAGGGGTGTGTTCAAAAAAATAGCAGTGTCTACCTTTGACTGTACAAACTCAAAACTATTTTGTACAAACATTTTTTTTTTCTGGGATTTAGCAATCCTGTGAATCACTAAACTAATATTTAGTTGTATGACCACAGTTTTTTAAAACTGCTTGACATCTGTGTGGCATGGAGTCAACCAACTTGTGGCACCTCTCAGCTGTTATTCCACTCCATGATTCTTTAACAACATTCCACAATTCATTCACATTTCTTGGTTTTGCTTCAGAAACAGCATTTTTGATATCACCCCACAAGTTCTCAATTGGATTAAGGTCTGGAGATTGGGCTGGCCACTCCATAACATTAAATTTTGTTGGTTTGGAACCAAGACTTTGCCCGTTTACTAGTGTGTTTTGGGTCATTGTCTTGTTGAAACAACCATTTCAAGGGCATGTCCTCTTCAGCATAGGGCAACATGACCTCTTCAAGTATTTTAACATATGCAAACTGATCCATGATCCCTGGTATGCGATAAATAGGCCCAACACCATAGTAGGAGAAACATGCCCATATCATGATGCTTGCACCTCCATGCTTCACTGTCTTCACTGTGTACTGTGGCTTGAATTCAGAGTTTGGGGGTCGTCTCACAAACTGCCTGTGGCCCTTGGACCCAAAAAGAACAATTTTACTCTCATCAGTCCACAAAATGTTCCTCCATTTCTCTTTAGGCCAGTTGATGTGTTCTTTGGCAAATTGTAACCTCTTCTGCACATGCCTTTTTTTTAACAGAGGGACTTTGCGGGGGATTCTTGAAAATAGATTAGCTTCACACAGACGTCTTCTAACTGTCACAGTACTTACAGGTAACTCCAGACTGTCTTTGATCATCCTGGAGGTGATCATTGGCTGAGCCTTTGCCATTCTGGTTATTCTTCTATCCATTTTGATGGTTGTCTTCCGTTTTCTTCCACGTCTCTCTGGTTTTGCTCTCCATTTTAAGGCATTGGAGATCATTTTAGCTGAACAGCCTATCATTTTTTGCACCTCTTTATAGGTTTTCCCCTCTCTAATCAACTTTTTAATCAAAGTACGCTGTTCTTCTGAACAATGTCTTGAACGACCCATTTTCCTCAGCTTTCAAATGCATGTTCAACAAGTGTTGGCTTCATCCTTAAATAGGGGCCACCTGATACACACCTGTTTCTTCACAAAATTGATGACCTCAGTGATTGAATGCCACACTGCTATTTTTTTGAACACACCCCTTTCAACTAATTCAACTAATTGCCCAATTGCACAGCCTTAAGAGCGTGCATATCATGAATGGGTCTCATTTGTTTTCTGAGAATCTACTGAACCTACTGGTAACTTGTTTGCCACGTAGCAATAAAAAAATATACGAAAAACCTTGATTATTCTGGTTAGTCACATTGTACTGCTATTATTTTGAACAATACTGTATATAATTCCACATGTGTTAATTCATAGTTTTGATGCCTTCAGTGTGAATCTACAATTTTCATAGTAATGAAACTCTTTGAATGAGAAGGTGTGTCCAAACTTTTGGTCTGTACTGTATGTGTGTGTGTGTATATATATAATTTAACACTTATGCACTGTTGGAGTTTTAGAGAGAGAGCTTGCACGATAAATGCACGATTGAAATTGCTCTCTAAATGGGTTCTGATCTTGCTCAACTTTGATGGGTGGAACAAAGCTAAACTACAGGATGGGCAGTGAAAGTCCTTGCAGCATGTGGTGCATCTCTTCAATTTAGGCAGGGATGTCTCTTTTTGGATTGTTATATGCATCTTGAAAAAGAGAGAGACTACTTGTTAGAATATTTTGAGATCATGAAAATATCCCTAGTGCCTTTTTTATAATCATCTGTCCTACAATGGGCCTAACCAAATCCATAAAATCACTTCATATTGGCCATGCAGAACATGACAGAAACTAACACATGATAACAATGGACTGTGTGTGGAGTAGGCCTGCAGATTAGGCCAAATTGTAACAAGCTATTAAAACTGCCAAATGCCTCATTCATCATTGCAAAACAATGCCAAAACAACAGGCTAACACATCAGTCAGTGCAGTTCAATTATGAAAGATATTTTATACATAAATATGGTAACAACGACTAAGCCAGTATTCACACTAATACATTAAGCTGCAGGTAAATCTTACAAACCATACATCAACCATGCTCTTGTCATCGGATAAGTTTAATAAATGTGCTGGGTAGATTCACTTATAATACTTCGTCACTAAAACTCAACATGGATTTATGAAATCATGGCCACGAATTAACGTCGTAGTAAAAACTAGCTCACAAATTCTTAATTTGGTGGGAATTAATTATTAATTCACAGTTAGCAGTTCTCAGTATGTAAACTTCGCACCGCTTAAACGTTATAAAATAAAACTTAATTAAATATCGGTACTCACCATCTGATTGCTGTCCACGTCGTCCATCTTTAATTAGTGTTGATCCAGTACGGTAGGTGGTGCGGTCACAAAAAAACTAGGGTCCTAAAACTGCGGTCCAAGAACTGCAGTCCTGAAACTGCAGCCTCCGGTTGTGCAGGAATACCCTTCTCCCTCACTCTCTTCATCCTTAACACCAAAGAGTATACACTTTGCTAACACACACACACACACACACACACACACACACACACACACACACACACCAGTCATGAAGATGTTCAAATCATCATCACTAAATAATGCAACAAACCAATGTTTAATTATAATACGGTGAAATTAGCACAAAGATATGTAGCACTGCCAATAATCCCAAACTTATGAAATAATAAATACATCCCATTCCTTCTCTCTTTTTAACTCTGGAATGGATTACACGTTTCCCCTTCTCGAGCACGCAGCGCTTGGCACCCAGCTGTGCCACTGTGGCATCTCTTCTCTCTCTTCTGTCCTTTAAAAGGATGAGGCTGTAACAGTCTTCATCCTGCACACATCCATCCTAGTGTACATGTGCTCTTTTTTTCCCTCTTAGTGAGGATTTTGGGAAGCTTTAGAGTAATTAGAACTCAGTTTTTTTCTTTCACGTCAGGGTGTTCCAGTGAAACACAGCGTGGGTGGTGAAGCGTTTAAGCGACTCACGACTCGAGCGAACAGAAAGAATGAGCACGTAAGGTGATTACCTCGTTCACTTCCTGGAAGACAGTGGTGGCACATCCTGACACAATGGATGTGAAGAATACAGAGCGCCTGACAGAATCAATGGAGGATGTTTGAAACACTGACATGTGCCGTAACAAGTGTTTTGGAGAATGCTTCTGCATGGGTTAACGTGCGCACAGAATGACAGCATTACATGAAGTTTCGATCTCAGGCAAGCCGTACAAAAGGAAGCTTCTCTGCACTCATTTGTAGATCTCCTCTGACTGTGACGGACTGGATGAACTCTGGACCCTGTAGGAAATGGAAAACAACAGGACTGAAAATACAAATCAAAGGGACCAAAGTCTTTAAACAAATATGAGCAACGCAGTCTTGGGATTTCACAAGAAAATCAATTACAAACGACTGGTTAGAGGCAACAACTATAATAAATGAGCTAAAAACTAATAATTATTATAATAATTATAATATAATTATAATAATGATTCTATTATGATTTACTTTTTTTATTTTCTTTTTTTTAATTAATGTGATATTTTATAATATAAATATATAACATTCTATATATAAATTAAATAACTTAAATAATTAAATTACTATTTAAAAATTATATATATATATATATATATATATATATATATATATATATATATATATATATATATACACACACACACACACACACACACACACACACAATTTTAAATACACAATTTAAAACATATATTTTTATTTTTCAGTGTGTGTGTGAGAGAAAAAAGTTAAGAATTAAGCATAAAAATGTAGTTGAACAAAAATTAAAGATAAACCACAATCTATACTGATATAAATACCAACAATCCCAGCTCAGGCCACTAGTCTGTGCTGTCGCCCTTACATTGCAGCTCTGTCATCTTGGGAAATACGACTTGGAAAAAAAAAATCGGACCAGTTAAATCATGAAGTTAAATCACAAATACACATACAGAGACATTTATCTTCAGCCCTGTAGCAAATGCTGATATTTTCTTTTGATGTATCTAAACATGCCACGAGAGAGAAGCTCAGATGAGGAATTATTCAAACATTTGAGCCATGTCCTTGGGTTTACAATATCAAAACCAGTGCGTGTATAAACTAGCAATATATTATTAACCCACTGAGCTTGTTAAAAAGATAGATGAAGGTAATTAATTCGACCAGCAAAAAGACCAGCAGATATGTATAGAAGGTCATGCATCATCACTTGTGGTTATTTATCTTTAATGGCAATAAAGCATGTGAGCAATAAGATGGTCTTTATATCACCATACAAGAAGGCCAGTGAGGGCCAGCCTGAATTTTAGAAACCATCGCTTCTTTCACTCCCCCCATCAGCAGCTCAAAAAGACGTGCCTGATCTCCCATTGGCTGAATCTGCGGAGCAAGCCTTAATCTCTGGGCCTGTGACTCCGGTCATGCTTTCAATTGACAGAATAGTATCACACATTTCCCACTATTTACTCTCAAGACTTAGATTGTCTATTGATTTGAAATGTTTGCCCATGCTCGTGTGGAAAAGGCACCGGTGGTAGAGAGACTAGCAAACAAACAAACAAACATTTGCCGGTTTCGCGGCCGATGTTCAGATCAATGACAAGGGTCTCTCAGAATTTATTAAACTGTGCGTCAGGTCAAACGCATTAGATCTCACTGAAACCCAATCAATAGCATTTCCCCTTGTTTTCTTAGCAGCTTTTCCCCCTTCTCATAAGTAATGAACAAACATGACCAAACATCAGATTCTGTCATTTGAAGGTGAGGCAGTAAGCTCATCTTGTCTGTTGTGTGTGATCACAATATAGATTTGTGGAATAGATGCTCTGTTTACTGGGCTTTGTTTTTATGAGCCGCACATTTAGTCAATACCACATAATTGGAAATTCACAGGAAAGGGGCGAAGGAGTAGCACTAGTTTCACTCGCTGCACCTTTGTAGGTTTGAGAAAAATGCATATCATAAAATATGGATTTTGGCACAAGCATGACATATAATAAACATATGGAAGGATAAGTAAGTATAATGCTTATGTATGTTGGTCCTAATGAAAAAAAAAAAAAAAAGAATCAATCCAATGACAAAATCGAACAGGATGACAAGAACAAAGGGCAGTCTGCGTTAAATTGCTTTGCAGCAAACAGTGTAAATGCAGAATAAGTTGTGTTAAATGTACCGTTCTCTCAGGGATGAGCAGGTCAGGACTGGACTCTGATCTTGGAGGTGGAAGGGGCTGGAATGATTTTTGGGGGATTTATTTGAGTAATTCTGGCTGTCTGTATGGATGCCTCCCCAAGATATAGTGGAGAAAACAGGGTCAGAAAAGACAAGGATTCCCATACAGTAATTGAACTGTAATTTGTTCCAAGCAAACATTTTGTAACCTACATGTGAGGACTTTGATCTAAAAAATGATGAAAAATGGTAAAAGGCATCCTTCACAACACTCAAAAAGCACAGATGATAACACTTTATGATCAGGGATTATCAAATATTTAAAAGAAGGATTTAAAAGGATATCTCATTTAAAAATCTAAATAATTTACTCACCGACGTGGCGCTCCAACCAGACTTTTTTTCTTCTGCAGAACACAAAAGAAGCTACACTTCTGTTCAAAACATTTTTTATAAAGATTTTTTAAAGATTTCTTTAAGACTTAAAAAAAAGGTTTTAAAGAAGTTAAATGCTCACTAAGACTGCATTTATTTGATCAAATGTAAAACAGTTTATAGAGTAAAAACTGTAAATTATTGGCGTTTTAAGCTGTTTTCTATTTTAGTATAATGTAAAATCTAATTTATTCCTGTGATCAGTGCTGGAAGTGAAAAAAAAGAAGTGCCGGTACTCCCCCAATTTTCTTTTTCTTTTGTAAAAGGAAGTCATACAGATTTGGAGCAACATGAGGATGAATAAAAACCACAAATAGATATGTAAAAACACAAATATTACAGTGACCTGTGTGGTCTGTGGTGTAGCTCCGTGATTGCAGATGTAGAGGTTTCTTTCAGTAGATGACTGAGATATAAGGCACATGAAGGATTCCATCAGAGACGTGTTTGGGCTTTGGAGAGCCTGCAAACAGAAGATACGGTGCCCATTAAAAAATAAATACTCGCTCATCTGATTTAGCAGGTGAAGCGACGTGCATCAACACTACATTGACTTTCATTTCAGACTTAAACACTTTTCTAGGAAGGTGAAAGTGTGGAGAGAAACTCCAGAGGGAAGACATCAGTTAGTCCATTCAAACTTCATTTAAGTAGTAAAGTGACCAAGCGAGTTAATGAAACAAGCTATTTGGTTTTCATGCAAAACAAGTTTGCCAACTTTAAACACACATAAAAACAGGCGAATCTGCTGAAATAAGAGGGAAAAATTTTCTAATCATGGCCTGACTCTTAATTACTTAGGTTAATTGTAGCCTGGGGATGTTCTTTGAAAATGCTACCCACTTTTTAAAAAGGCCTGTGACAGAAAATGCCATGATGATATCAGACACAAATTCAAGAGCTGCCTTTTATGCCATGACAGCTTTGGTATTTGCACCCCAGGATGTACTGTTGTTTTAGAAATGTGTCACTATGATCATTAATCAAAGATGAAAAGTACACAATAAACTGCTTGTATTGTTTCATCAGTCAACATGACCCAACACGAATGGAGCCTGAGGGACCGTCTCTTTTTAAATGTGTAGGGCCCTTGTTTGAGGTGGCTGAGTCGTTGTCTGGCCTCCTCAGACAGCTGACACATCTTGCTGTGGGTGTAGGATGAAGGAGCGTGGTTTTGGGATGACACCATTGGCTTTTCATATCCACAGGATGGCGCTGTGTCTGGCTTCTTCTTCTTCTCCGAGTCTGCAGGGCATGTTCTCACAATACAGGGCTTAGCCAGGCGGCAAGGAAGTCAACTGGAAGTTGAAGTCGGCCGGGTGCCGCCATCTTGTAGCAGAACTTCACTTGCGTTAGCATCCCATTGACCTCCCATTCATTTTGGCGTCACTTTGACAGCGAATAACTTTACATCTGAGGCATTTAAAGACTCAATTTGTCCATTATTTATTTCTAAAGATACACGACAATGTATAAAGGGCTCCATTACCTTCTATGTTACATTATGGCCCCGTATAAACAGTTTTTGTAAAAATATGCTAGCGATTGCGTCATAACCACTCGACTCTCTGTCGCACAGTAGAGAAATTACTGTACAGATAGGAGGAGAAGCTCGCAGGCAATTAACTTAATATGACGTACTGGCGTAACATTTTAAAATACTATACAAAATAATTAATCAGAATACTTACTCCTGCTCACTCACGCCAAAGAACTCCCCATATCTGCAAGATTAACGATGGCAGTTTGCACACACAGCTACTAGAAGATTTTTATCTGTCAGACAGGTTGCTGACGACATCAAGCATCGAGTCTGTGCGTCAGAAACGGAAGTGCTAAAAATAGCTAAAAATGGGCTTCACTTGTCTCAATTGAGTTCCAATGGGGTCGCTGTGTCCATTTCTTTTACTGTCTATGGGTTTAGCTGAGGGACAACCACATGACTGTATAGGAAAAAAGACATATTCACTGAATAGAATTCATAGCTGCAGTGTTACCATTAACTGAAATTAAAACTAAATCTATCACAAAATTGAAATATACAATTATATATATCTGATGAAATAAGAAAAAACTTATGAAAGTACTAAAACAGAAATATAAACAAATCACAGCTAAATAGAAGTATAACAAAGAGAACTAATAAAAATGACAAATGCACATAAAACTAAATGTAACTAAAATGTTAACAAATTAAAAAACAAAAGCTATATCAAAATATTAAGAAATACTACAATAGTATGTAAATAATATTAAAATAACACTAGTTGTAGATGAAATATGGTCAAAAATAATATTTTCAATATATTTTAAAACTTTCATAAGCTCAGAGGCAACAGAAAAATAACTTCATTTTGTGAAGAAAATGTCAAGGGGTATTATGGGTGGTTGCTAAGGTGCTCTGTATGTTTATTAGCATTTTGCAACACAGTTGCTAAGGTGTTGTGTGGTGGCTATTCAAGTCTGTAGCACAGTTAAACATTAGTGTTTAATACTTAGGGTTAGGGGTTTGTTCAAATCCCTTACTATAAAAAATAATAACAGTGATGCCTTCACAAGCAGCAGTAATATTAATGAATGGCCTCTTTGTGTTTGAAAAAAAAAAAAAAAAAAATCAGTCTGTTGCCACTAGCAATGCAGAAATGACACTCTTCACCTTTGAAACAAAAATGGAAAAGAAGATCCCAGAGGAAGAGAGTATAAGGTCATGCTTTATTGTGGTGATATTGCAACGTCTTTCTGTTCGTACCGTGCTAATCCACTAATTTCCTTGTTCTGTACACGTGTAACCTGATGTACACCCTTCCTCAGTGCTCCAATCTCAGCTTTGAAGGCAAATGACTTCAATAACTCTAATCTAAGCTAACATAATTCTGAGCCCCAATAACTTTGTTCCTGCAGGCGCTGCCTGGATAAATACGTTTTTAAAAATGTTAATTGCATTTGATGGCCGGTCTCAACCTAATATGATAATGGCTTTGCATGGATATAAAAAAAACAACGATAATTTAAATGCTAATTGGAACATCCTGGCATATTAAGTCATTTTTAAAAAGCAGAGGAAGAAAAAAGTAAATCCTGATAGCGATTGCCGTTTGAAGAGTCAAGATTTAATGAAATTAAACTAAGTGGCTTTTTCTCCTTTTATTCTTCTCTCCCTCTCTCTTCTTCCTTTTTCTTTGGACGGAGGGACAAAGAGGCCATTTTAAAGCAAGAGTTGCGCTTGTCTGATGTGATTAGTGGCTCGGCTAGTGTTGGTAATGGGAGATAAAGCCGGATGTCCTTGAAACAACAAAGCCAGCACCACAAGTAGCTTATTAAACAAGAAACAAGCGCCGTTCAAATGCATGCAAATCACGCCGCTTTACAGAATTCCAAGTCAAGTCCGAACCAGGGACATCCACAAGGGGAGGACTTGCACATGAAACATGACCGACGAGACAGTCAACAGCAGAAGCCGTCTGACGAGGGTCTGAGAAACTTGACATGAAGGATACAGACTCAATCAGCGAAACTAAACGGACTAAGAGGTCTGTGAGCTTTTAATGGAAGAAACAAATTGGACTGGTCAAGTCTAGCGTATCAGCACAGACGGTCTGAGTTGAAACAAGCCAATTCTCTGTAATTACCTGCATGGTAAAAAGAACATCCTGAAAGGGGGGCGTGCGGCCACTAGAAGAACAGCAGAAAGTGGCACAGATGGCAAACAGACAGTTTGGTTGACAGGGAGACCCATCATACTCCCACATACATCTAAAAAAAAAGTCTTTGTTTGATCATTTTCATTTAAACCTCAATGCTTCTTTTCATTTAGCATCACAAATAATTGCTCTGACTGTTCCACACCATAATGGGCAGAAGCATCATGCGGCCGTTACAGAAAGCCAGGCGCCTATGAGGCAGAGCACTAGATTTTGGAACGGAGCAAATACCAGCTGCAATATAATGGCAATAACAAAAACCCAGAGACTCACAGACCTGGCAAGCTGACCATGTTTAACAGCACAGTCCTCAATTATAGATGTCGTTGAAAACTTCACATGGGGAGAGATTCCCTGAGGGAATGAGACAGAAGAGATAGAGAGCGAAAAAAAATGCGTCACAAAACTTTTTGAATCATGAAAAGACAGAGGGCAAACGCAGATAATAACACTCTTGGCAGATCAATTTACCAAAACAATCTACGTCTTCAAGCAAATAGCAGGAAAATGGGACCGGCTTTTAAGATGCATCAGAGATATGACAAAAACGCTGAGAGGAAGACACACGCAAGGGGAAGGAGATGGATCTCTTCATCAGAATCTCTCTCTCTCTGGGCCAGGGCTTCTGGGAGACAAACGGAAGCCTGGATAGAGAAATTCCCGGGTGTCTTCTTCAAACAAGGCACAGTCAAACAGAAATACATGATGAAATGGTAAAATTGGTCAGTTTTTCTTAACAGCTCTGGGTAATCAATATGTTTAGGGCCATTTAAGTGGTTTCTTTGCCATTTTAAAGCAATGATGCAAAAGAAGCGAATGTGTGTCAGATTGTGTGCCCCAAAAAAGAAAAGAAACCCAAGAGACCTCAATTGAAAGCAGCATGATTTATGCATGCTTTAATGAGAGTGCTCGGTCCAATAATGTATTTATTCTCCTGCTGATGTCGGTTAATTTTTGAAAGTATACTAGTAGGTCTGAGAATTCAGCCGTTGCATCGACTGAAAAAGCTAGACCCTTCAATCAAAGCTGAGCTCAAATGCAATGTTTTCAGTTTACAGCACTATTTTGGAGAACTCCATCTACAGCCTCAAATATCTGTCAGTGTTACAGCTGGAATGGATGCAAGATCTTACCTGGAAGAATGAGCCGAATAAGCTCTAAAGATGTTGTCTCATCTGCAGTGGAGAAAAAAACATGATGGAAAGGTATATACGTTTATTGATCTGAGGTTTATGAAATAACACAGGACAAACTTAAGACAGCCCAAAGGATTCTTACTCTCCATATGCTCAGCTACAGCAGCCGGGTCAACTGCTCCTACAAAGGTCTGGTGAAGAGAATGGTAGAGGAAACAAAACAAAAAAAATCTGATATTAAGATAGCATGTGTCACAGGTTGAAATTAATCAAAGCCATTTTAATAAATTCTTACCTTCACATTTTTTTTCATGTAGCAGAAGGGGGAAAACCGGAGGGACACACTTGGACTTCAGATATTGGCCCATTATCCAAACACTCACATAAATGTCTTCTTAGCATGGTAACACCACCCCTGTACAATTATCTATGGGGGAAAAACACTAACATGAGGTCATGTTGCACCAATTTTTATACCATTATATTCTATTTCAACTTTCACATAGATTGCCGCTCTTTTGAGCTTTCTAATTATGATAACAGTATTAAAACTAGATAGTAAAGTTTGTTTTCAAACTTTAAGTTGGCTTGAAAAAGCCTGGCCAGAAAGTTAGAAAAATGTAGAAAGTTTGAAAAGCTTAAAAAGTTTTAAAAATGTAAAAGTTTGAAAAGTTAAGAAGTTTAAAAAAGAAAGTGATTAACATATTACTAGCATTATAAGCAAGTGACTACCATGTCGTTTGCATGATTAGCAAAGTTTTTAACATGTTTCTAGCATGTTGAGAGCATGATTTTAGCATGATTAGCATTTTGCTAGCATGTTTCTAGCATGTGACTAGCATGTTTCTAGCATGATTAGCATGTTGCTAGCATTCCACTAGCATGTTTGTAGAATGATTAGCACGTTGTTAACATTTCGGTAGCATTTTGTTAGCATGATTAGCATGTTACTAATATGTTTGTAGCATGATTAGCATGTTGCTAGCATGTTGCTAGCATGTTTGTAGCATGATTAGCATTTTGCTAACATGTTACTAGTATGATTAGCATGTTGCTAGCATGTTGCTAGCATTTTTGTAGCATGATTAGCATGTTGTTAGCATGTAACTAACATTTTGCTAGCATGATTAGCATGTTGCTAGCATGTTGCTATCATTTTTGTAGCATGATTAGCATGTTGTTAGCATGTAACTAACATTTTGCTCGCATGATTAGCATGTTGCTAGCATGTTTCTAGCATGATTAACATGTGGCTAGCATGTCTCTAGCATGTTGTTAGCATATTTCTAGCATGATTAGCATGTTGCTAGCATGTCGCTAACATTTTGCTAGCATGATTAGCATGTTGCTAGCATGTTTGTAGCATGATTAGCATGTTGCTAGCATGTTTCTAGCATGATTAGCATGTTGTTAGCATGTTTCTAGCATGATTAGCATGTGGCTAGCATGTCTCTAGCATGTTTCTAGCATGATTAGCATGTTGCTAGCATGTCGCTAACATTTTGCTAGCATGATTAGCATGTTGCTAGCATGTTGCTAGCATGATTAGCATGTTGCTAACATGTTTCTAGCATGATTAGCATGTGGCTAGCATGTCTCTAGCATGTTGTTAGCATTTTTCTAGCATGATTAGCATGTTGCTAGCATGTTGTTAGCATGTTTCTAGCATGATTAGCATGTTGCTAGCATGTCGCTAACATTTTGCTAGCATACTTAGCTTGTTGCTAGCATGTTTGTAGCATGATTAGCATGTTTCTAACATGTTTCTAGTATGATTAGCATGTGGCTAGCATGTCTCTAGCATGTTGTTAGCATGTTTCTAGCATGATTAGCATGTTGCTAGCATGTCGCTAACATTTTGCTAGCATGATTAGCATGTTGCTAGCATGTTTGTAGCATGATTAGCATGCTGCTAACATGTTTCTAGCATGATTAGCATGTGGCTAGCATGTCTCTAGCATGTTGTTAGCATGTTTGTAGCATGATTAGCATGTTGCTAGCATGTCGCTAACATTTTGCTAGCATGATTAGCATGTTTGTAGCATGTTTGTAGCATGATTAGCATGTTGTTAACATTTTAGTAGCATGATTAGCATGTGGCTAGCATGTCTCTAGCATGATTTTCATGTTGCTAGCATTTTATTAACATGATTAGCAAGTGACTAGCATGTCGTTAGCATGTTTGTAGCATGATTAGTATACAACTAGCATGTTGCTAGCATGATTAACATGTGACTAGCATGTGGCTAGCATGGCTAGCAAGTGACTAACATGTTTCTATGCTAATCCAGGTAAAACCAGTTGATTCAGTTAGAAACCAGCTAAGACCAGCGTGACAGTGGCCAAAACTACTTTAAAACCATGTTAAAAGCATGTTTTTGACATGATTATCAAGTTACTAACATGTTGTTAACATGTTTCTATGATAATCGAGCTAAAACCAGTTGATTCAGTTAGAAACCAGCTAAGACCAGCTTGACAGTGGCCAAAACCACTTTAAACCATGTTAGAAGTATGTTTCTAGTCTGATTAGCAAGTTACTTGCATGTTATTAACATGTTTCTATGATAATCTAGTTAAAACCAGTTGATTCAGTAAAGAAAACCACCTAAAACCAGCTAAGACCAGCTAAAGCCAGCTTGACAGTGGCCAAAACCACTTTAAACCATGTTAGAAGTATGTTTCTAGTCTGATTATCAAGTTACTAACATGTTGTTAACATGTTTCTATGATAATCTAGCTAAAACCAGTTGATTCAGTAAAGAAAACCACCTAAAACCAGCTAAGACCAGCTAAAGCCAGCTTGACAGTGGCCAAAACCACTTTAAACCATGTTAGAAGTATGTTTCTAGACTGATTAGCAAATTACTAACATGTTGTTAATATGTTTTTATGATAATCTAGCTAAAACCAGTTGATTCATTAAAGAAAACCACCTTAAACCAGCTAAGACCAGCTAAAGCCAGCTTGACAGTGGCCAAAACCACTTTAAACCATGTTAGAAGTATGTTTCTAGTCTGATTAGCAAGTTACTAACATGGTATTAACATGTTTATATGATAATCTAGCTAAAACCAGTTGATTCAGTAAAGAAAACCACCTAAAACCAGCTAAGACCAGCTAAGGCCAGCGTGACAGTGGCCAAAACCACTTTAAAACTTGTTAGAAGTATGTTTCTAGTCTGATTAGTGAGTAACTAGCATGTTGTTAGCATGTTTCTATGCGAATCTGGCAAAAACCAGCTAAAAACAGTGGATTCAGTAAAAACCAGCTAAAACCCAGCTAAGACCAGCGTGAGAGTGGTCAAAACCACTTAAAAACCAGTTTGGGAGACTAGCCAAAACAACTGATCAGCTTAGGCTGGTTTTAGCTGTATTCTCAGTAGAGAGTTTTTAAGGTTTGCCCTGGTAGTAGACAGCTTAAATATATTATAAGCCTTATTTTTCAAAAGTTTGTACCCCCGTAATGAAAGTCTATGGGATTTAAGGTGGTTTTGGTAGTCTGGTTTACGAAAACCATAAGCCGAATCAGTTAGAAAAGATATAGCAACCCGAGTCAGACCAGTCTGAAGGTCTGACCCGAGTTTGGTGGTTCTAGCTTGAAAGCTCTAGGAGGAGATAGTGTTTAAAATTTGGCTCAGAAGAATAATAATAATAACTAGAATTAAAAGTTAGTGAACTAACTTTGATGTTGGCTTGGCCATCTTGGCCATGGAGCAAAAGAGCCAAAGTACTTGTGTGCCCAACATTCTTGAGTTGCCCCGCTGCAAAAAATTTAAAACAATAATACCATAAAAAATACACCTGCAACAGTCTTTTTCCATGGTCCCTTGCTGTTTTCTTTTTTAATAAAAAGCCTAGGCTATGATAACAGCTACGACAGGGTTGTCTAGCTGAATGCGAAATAAGACATGCAAAAACCATAATCTCCTAAATACCATTCAATTTGATGTTATTTTAATAGTACTGACAACATATTTTAAGTTATCACACATTACTGAAAAATTAAAGAAGGGACACTATATATAGTATACTTCGGTGAGTCAAGAGCTAAACAAAAAGTCCTGTTTCATTACAAAATACTGTAACTTTTATAAACGTTATACTATCACCACAAAATTTAAATAAATATTTAATAAAACTGAAACGTAAATATATTATTTCTATAGGCTATACAAAACAGAAAAGAAAGACTAAATATGAAGGCTGAATAAGCTGATCTATAGCATGTTAAATGGTGGTTGCCTGTCTATGAATGGTACACCCCTCTAAGCTCACAGAAGTGGTTTGACCCAAGTCCTCAGCAGCCAATGAAATTGACCTCTTCAAACTGACGTGAAATACACGTTTAATACCCGCTGATTTTTCACGTGTAAACAACATGTATTTAACGCGTTAAACAATATTGGATATAATATCGGAGTAATATAGTATTTTAAGAAGCTATTAAAAAAATATATAAATGACTTTACCATGTTGTGCAGCGCCGATAAATAAATAATATTAAATACGTGTTGCCTACGCATGAAATACACGTATTTAACGTGTTGTTGACGCGTTAAAATTCACATGTATTTGACCCTCTTGGCCTTCCATACACATTAGACGTGAAAAAAGGACATTGCGTTGTTTTGATATGGATTACTTTATCACAGAATATTTGTTCAGGAGCACTTGTTTAGTTTAAAAGTAGACATGTCAAGCTTTCTATAGATATATCTCTCATGTCTCTTCGTTGAGTATTCACGGAGTTACAGTTCATTTTAATGACGTGTTTGTAAATGAAGATCAGCGCAGACCAAGGCTGCACCTTGTTTGTTATATTTATTTTATGAGTGCACAAAGTTTTGTTGTTATTATGTTTGTATCCAAAAAAAAGTAGACCCTTTACAGATTCGATTGATGTATTGCTCTTATCTGTATGATTATAACTGAAAGTGTAATTTAAGTAAATTTCGGGGTTATCAGGAGAAAATGATTCAAAACGACTCCAGAGTTAAAAGATCGTGACTTTTTTTCCTTCCAGTATTCATAAGCTGTATCACGCTGTCAAATTATATTTCATTTTGCACACATAAACAGTTCAAAAACACCTGAATTCTGCTCTTGTTGTGTTCTAATGGGTGGATTAGTGCAATTCGCTGTGATATTGAAGCGCTCGTTTCTCTCTCGTCAGAGACATAATTTATAAATGAGATCTGACCCGGTAATAATAACATATGTTGGTTTAGCTTGTCAGTGTGAATGAAATGTGTAGCCTATTTATTTGTCCGATCTCGCCCCGAAACGCGGCTGTCATGTGGACTTCAAGTGTTCAGAGAAATCGCGAGCTCGCGGACATTTGGCTGCCGCGAATATATCATGTTATTACTTTAAACAGTTCAGAAACATCTGAATTTAGCTCTTGGTGTGCTCTAACGTGTGGATTGTGTGCAATCGCCGTTTTAAAAGGTCTTAAATAAGAATGAATTCGCTCGTTGTGAGCTCGTGTAGACAATGCCTCCAGCAGCTGACCAGCCGTGATTCTTCTCTCGCCTGACTGGTCTCTGCCCAGAAATAAATTATTAATGAGCCCTGACCCCTGTAATCAGATATGTTGGTTTAGCTTGTCAGTTTGAGGGAAATTGTATTATTTACTTGTATTTTTAACCAATGTAAAAGTGAAAGTAAACAAAACTCCGGGTATTGCAACCAGTAGGGGCGCGATTTTTCTCAGACAATGGAAGTCTATGGGTAATGAGTTTTTACATTTAAAAATTAATAAAAAAAAAACTTTAAGTCTGATCAGTCTGAAAAGATATAGCAACCAGCACCGCTCTATCCCGCAGGTGTCTGCCGAGTTTGGGGCTTGTGGCTTTAAAGCCCTAGGAGGAGTAGCGTTTAGAATTTCTGTCAGAAAAATAATAATAAGAAAAAGAGGAAAAAGAAGAAGTTTAAATAGCATAACAGTATGTTGGCTTGTTGCCAAGCCAACATAATAACTAGATAGTAAAGTTTGTTTTCAAACTTTAAGTTGGCTTGAAAAAGCCTGGCCAGAAAGTTAGAAAAATGTAGAAAATTTGAAAAGCTTAAAAAGTTTTAAAAATGTAAAAGTTTGAAAAGTTAAGAAGATTAAAAAAGAAAGTGATTAACATATTACTAGCATTATAAGCAAGTGACTACCATGTCGTTAGCATGATTAGCAAAGTTGTTAACATGTTTCTAGCATGTTGAGAGCATGATTTTAGCATGATTAGCATTTTGCTAGCATGTTTCTAGCATGTGACTAGCATGTTTCCAGCATGATTAGCATGTTGCTAGCATGTCGCTAACATTTTGCTAGCATGATTAGCATGTTGCTAGCATGTTTGTAGCATGATTAGCATGTTGCTAACATGTTTCTAGCATGATTAGCATGTGGCTAGCATGTTGTTAGCATGTTTCGAGCATGATTAGCATGTTGCTAGCATGTCGCTAACATTTTGCTAGCATGATTAGCATGTTGCTAGCATGTTTGTAGCATGATTAGCATGTTGTTAACATTTTAGTAGCATGATTAGCATGTGGCTAGCATGTCTCTAGCATGATTTTCATGTTGCTAGCATTTTATTAACATGATTAGCAAGTGACTAGCATGTCGTTAGCATGTTTGTAGCATGATTAGCATTTTGCTAGCATTTTGCTAGCATGATTAGCATGTTGCTAGCATTCCACTAGCATGTTTGTAGAATGATTAGCATGTTGTTAACATTTCGCTAGCATTTTGTTAGCATGATTAGCATGTTGCTAATATGTTTGTAGCATGATTAGCATGTTGCTAGCATGTCGCTAGCATGTTTGTAGCCTTATTAGCATTTTGCTAACATGTTTCTAGATTGATTAGCATGTTGCTAGCATGTTGCTAGCATTTTTGTAGCATGATTAGCATGTTGTTAACATGTAACTAACATTTTGCTAGCATGATTCGCATGTTGCTAGCATGTTTCTAGCATGATTAGCATGTTGCTAGCATGTTTCTAGCATGATTAGCATTTTGCTAGCATGTTTCTAGCATGTGACTAGCATGTTTCTAGCATGATTAGCATGTTGCTAGCATGTCGCTAACATTTTGCTAGCATGATTAGCATGTTGCTAGCATGTTTGTAGCATGATTAGCATGTTGCTAACATGTTTCTAGCATGATTAGCATGTGGCTAGCATGTCTCTAGCATGTTGTTAGCATGTTTCTAACATTATTAGCATGTTGCTAGCATGTCGCTAACATTTTGCTAGCATGATTAGCATGTTGCTAACATGTTTGTAGCATGATTAGCATGTTTCTAACATGTTTCTAGCATGATTAGCATGTGGCTAGCATGTCTCTAGCATGTTGTTAGCACGTTTCAAGCATGATTAGCATGTTGGTAGCATGTCGCTAACATTTTGCTAGCATGATTAGCATGTTGCTAGCATGTTTGTATCATGATTAGCATGTTGCTAACATGTTTCTAGCATGATTAGCATGTGGCTAGCATGTCTCTAGCATGTTGTTAGCATGTTTCTAGCATGATTAGCATGTTGCTAACATGTTGCTAACATTTTGCTAGCATGATTAGCATGTTGCTAGCATGTTTGTAGCATGATTAGCATGTTGTTAACATTTTAGTAGCATGATTAGCATGTGGCTAGCATGTCTCTAGCATGATTTTCATGTTGCTAGCATTTTATTAACATGATTAGCAAGTGACTAGCATGTCGTTAACATGTTTGTAGCATGATTAGCATGTTGCTAGTATGTCTCTAGCATGTTTTTAGAATGATTAGTATACAACTAGCATGTTGCTAGCATGATTAAAATGTGACTAGCATGTGGCTAGCATGGCTAGCAAATGACTAACATGTTTCTATGCTAATCCAGGTAAAACCAGTTGATTCAGTTAGAAACCAGCTAAGACCAGCGTGACAGTGGCCAAAACTACTTTAAAACCGTTAAAAGCATGTTTTTGACATGATTATCAAGTTACTAACATGTTGTTAACATGTTTCTATGATAATCGAGCTAAAACCAGTTGATTCAGTTAGAAACCAGCTAAGACCAGCTTGACAGTGGCCAAAACCACTTTAAACCATGTTAGAAGTATGTTTCTAGTCTGATTAGCAAGTTACTAGCATGTTATTAACATGTTTCTATGATAATCTAGTTAAAACCAGTTGATTCAGTAAAGAAAACCACCTAAAACCAGCTAAGACCAGCTAAAGCCAGCTTGACAGTGGCCAAAACCACTTTAAACCATGTTAGAAGTATGTTTCTAGTCTGATTATCAAGTTACTAACATGTTGTTAACATGTTTCTATGATAATCTAGCTAAAACCAGTTGATTCAGTAAAGAAAACCACCTAAAACCAGCTAAGACCAGCTAAAGCCAGCTTGACAGTGGCCAAAACCACTTTAAACCATGTTAGAAGTATGTTTCTAGTCTGATTAGCAAATTACTAACATGGTATTAACATGTTTCTATGATAATCTAGCTAAAACCAGTTGATTCAGTAAAGAAAACCACCTAAAACCAGCTAAGACCAGCTAAGGCCAGCGTGACAGTGGCCAAAACCACTTTAAAACTTGTTAGAAGTATGTTTCTAGTCTGATTAGCAAGTAACTAGGATGTTGTTTTCATTTTTCTATACTAAACCACCTAAAACCAGCTAAGACCAGCTAAGACCAGCTAAGGCCAGCGTGACAGTGGCCGAAACCACTTTAAAACCATGTTATAGGCATGTTTCTAGTCTGATTAGTGAGTAACTAGCATGTTGTTAGCATGTTTCTATGCGAATCTGGCAAAAACCAGCTAAAAACAGTGGATTCAGTAAAAACCAGCTAAAACCTAGCTAAGACCAGCGTGAGAGTGGTCAAAACCACTTAAAAACCAGTTTGGGAGACTAGCCAAAACAACTGATCAGCTTAGGCTGGTTTTAGCTGTATTCTCAGTAGAGAGTTTTTAAGGTTTGCCCTGGTAGTAGACAGCTTAAATATATTATAAGCCTTATTTTTCAAAAGTTTGTACCCCCGCAATGAAAGTCTATGGGATTTAAGGTGGTTTTGGTAGTCTGGTTTACGAAAACCATAAGCCGAATCAGTTAGAAAAGATATAGCAACCCGAGTCAGACCAGTCTGAAGGTCTGACCCGAGTTTGGTGGTTCTAGCTTGAAAGCTCTAGGAGGAGATAGTGTGTAAAATTTGGCTCAGAAGAATAATAATAATAATAATAATAATAAGATTAAATAGTAGATCAGTAAGTTGGCTTTTTCAAGCCAACTTAACTAGAATTAAAAGTTAGTGAACTAACTTTGATGTTGGCTTGGCCATCTTGGCCATGGGGCAAAAGAGCCACAGTACTTGTGTGCCCAACATTCTTGAGTTGCCCCGCAGCAAAAAATAAAAAATAATAATACCATAAAAAATACACCTTATTTCAGTCTTTTTCCATGGTCCCTTGCTGTTTTCTTTTTTAATAAAAAGCCTAGGCTATGATAACAGCTACGACAGGGTTGTCTAGCTGAATGCAAAATAAGTCATGCAAAAACCATAATCTCCTAAATACCATTCAATTTAATCTTATTTTAATAGTACTGACAACATATTTTAAGTTATCACACTACTGAAAAATTAAAGAAGGGACACTATATATAGTATACTTCGGTGAGTCAAGAGCTAAACAAAAAGTTCTGTTTCATTACAAAATACTGTAACTTTTATAAACGTTATACTATCACCACAAAATTTTAATTAATATTTAAAATAAATATTTCATAAAACTGAAAATTAAATATATTATTTCTATAGGCTATACAAAACAGAAAAGAAAAATGACTAAATAATAAGGCTGAATAAGCTGATCTATAGCATGTTAAATGGTGGTTGCCTGTCTATGAATGGTACACCCCTCTAAGCACACAGAAGTGGTTTGACCCAAGTCCTCAGCAGCCAATTACACTGACCTGTTCAAACTGATTTTTAAGGCATACTTCACTTGTATTTCACGTGTATTTAACTTGTATTTAAAACGTGAAATACACGTTAAATACACGCTGATTTTTCATGAGTAAACAACGCGTATTTAACGCTTTAAATACGTGTTGTCTACGCGTGAAATACACGTATTTAACGTGTATTTGACCCTCTTGGCCTTCCATACACATTAGAAGGGAGACGTGAAAAAAGGACATCGCGTACTTTATCACAGAATATTTGTTCGGCAGCACTTGTTTAGTTTAAAAGTAGACATGTCAAGCTTTCTATAGATATATCTCTCATGTCTCTTCGTTGAGTATTAAGATCAGCGCAGACAAGGTTGAAGACAGCACACCTTGTTTGTTATCTTTATTTTATAAGTGCACAAAGTTTTGTTGTTATTATGTTTGTATCCAAAAAAAGTAGACCCTTTACAGATTCGATTGATGTATTGCTCTTATCTGTACGATTAAAACTGAAAATGTAATTTAAGTAATTGTCAGGGTTATCAGCAGAAAATGACTCAAAACGCGTATATGCGTTAACCGACTCCAGAGTTAAAAGGCTGTCGTGACTTTTTTCCTTCCAGTATTCATAAGCTGTATCACGCTGTCAAATTATATGTCATTTTTCACACATAAACATATCAAAAACACCTGAATTCTGCTCTTGTTGTGTTCTAATGGGTGGACTAGTGCTGTGATATTATTTTTGGAATCTCTTAAAAAATGCTGATGAAGTGCTCATTTCTCTCTCGTCTTTCTCTCTGTTCTTTGGTCAGAGACATAATTTATTAATGAGATATCTGACCCGGTAATAATAACATATGTTGATTTAGCTTGTCAGTGTGAATGAAATGTGTAGCCTATTTATTTGTCTGATCTCGCCCTAAACGCGGCTGTCATGTGACTTTTTTTTCCCTTCGCGATGTAAAATATTGCATTTTGCGCACATACACGGCTCAAAAACCCCTGGATTTTTCTCTTAGTGTGTTCTAATGGGTGGATTGTGTGCATTCACAGGAATATTTATTTTAAGAAGCTCTTAAAAAATATATATGACTTTACCATGTTGTGACGATGGATAACAATTGATGTGAGGTTCAGCCTGACAGATAAAATCTCACAATCACATATAAACACTCATTTTCATGTGTATAATATATTCTTCTAATTGTTTTGTGCCGTTTCGCTGCAGTGTTTTAATGTGACAGGCTGTAAATTCTCTTCAAGTGTTCAGAGAAATACATGGCGAGCTCGCGGGCAGTCGCGATGCCGCGAATATATCATGTTATTACTTTAAACAGTTCAGAAACATCTGATTTTAGCTCTTGGTGTGTTCTAACGTGTGGATTGCGTGCAATCGCCGTTTTAAAAGGTCTTAAATAAGAAAGAATTCGCTCATTGTGAGCTCCGTGGAGACAGCAGCAGTGATTCTCTTCAAGTGTTCAGAGAAATACATGGCGAGCTCGCGGGCAGTTGCGCTGCCGCGAATATATCATGTTATTACTTTAAACAGTTCAGAAACATCTGATTTTAGCTCTTGGTGTGTTCTAACGTGTGGATTGCGTGCAATCGCCGTTTTAAAAGGTCTTAAATAAGAAAGAATTCGCTCGTTGTGAGCTCCGTGGAGACAGCAGCAGTGATTCTCTTCAAGTGTTCAGAGAAATACATGGCGAGCTCGCGGGCAGTTGCGCTGCTGCGAATATATCATGTTATTACTTTAAACAGTTCAGAAACATCTGATTTTAGCTCTTGGTGTGTTCTAACGTGTGAATTGCGTGCAATCGCCGTTTTAAAAGGTCTTAAATAAGAATGAATTCGCTCGTTGTGAGCTCCGTGGAGACAGCAGCAGTGATTCTTCTCTCATCTTTCTGACTGCTCTCTGCCCAGAAATCAATTATTAATGAGCCCTGACCCCTGTAATAATCAGATATGTTGGTTTAGCTTGTCAGTTTGAGGGAAATTGTATTATTTACTTGGTATTTTTAACCGGTTTAAAAGTGAAACAAAACCCGGCCGACTCCTCCCTTAATCTCGGATATTGCAACTAGGGGCGCATTTTTTCTCAGTTAATGTAAGTCTATGGGTAATGTATTTGACATTTAAAAATTAATAAAAAAAAAACTTTAAGTCTGATCAGTCTGAAAAGATATAGCAACCAGCACCGCTCTATCCCGCAGGTTTCTGCCGAGTTTGGGGCTTGTGGCTTTAAAGCCCTAGGAGGAGTAGCGTTCAGAATTTCTGTCAGAAAAATAATAATAAGAAAAAAAAGAAGAAGAAGTTTAAATAGCATAACAGTATGTTGGCTTGTTGCCAAGCCAACATAATAATAATAATAATAAGATTAAATAGTAGATCAGTAAGTTGGCTTTTTCAAGCCAACTTAATAATCATAAAAAAATCCTGGAGATCAGAAGATACCTTTCCTCATATTCATGATGCAGTAATGGAAAAATACAAGATCTGTCTGAACCTTATATAACGTTAGTCTTTGGTCCGACCCCAAAACGAACACATGCTAACAGCTAGGCTGAAAATGGAGGGGTTTGCTTTTGCATTGCTTCAAATAAGCACATCGGAGGCTGGAATGAATGCAAGAGAGTTTCTTGGCATGTCTCTGCTCTTTGCAACTGAATACTGATGGCCCGATTCAGTCATCCGTGATAGCCACTTGTTGCTAACAGAATGCTAAAACGATAACTTATAACACACGCAAACAGGAATATTTGTGTTGTTCAGCGAAAAAGGAAGAATGGGACGCGGCCTGATGTACTCACAGATTGGATATCCAACTCGTGCATTTAAAAAAAAAAAATTGTCCTAAAAATTTTAGTGTTTTATTTAACCTTTATGTTTATTTATATTTTATCTGTTTAATTTAATTTAATTTAACCTGTTTTCATTTAATTAAAAGATGAAAAACAAAATTTATTAAAACCTTTTTAAATTATGTTCTCTAAATGTAGAAGTAAACCACGGATAGCTCATTTTCATGGTTGGATATTTAAAAGTAAAGCTACAGCTACTGCAGTTTTAATAAAAGTTACATAGATTTATTTTCAATTAATAAACATTATTTGCAAAAACTGAAAGGATTATTACTTCTTTAAATGAATGACTAATATTAAAAGAGCCGTACTTTTAAATAGGACAAAAAGTGTTGGATGCTTAAGGTTTGACCCAAGATTCTTGTAAAGATTTGGTAAGGAAATGCACAATTAAGAGTGTTTGGTCCTAAAAAAAAAACAAACAAACCAAAAAAAAAAAAACAAAAAAAAAAACTTGTATTTCAAGTCAGGAGGTGCCAGGAATTATTTAACACATGAAGACATTCAGGCATCGGTATGTGGAAAGTAATGACTATTTTTCAAAATGTAAAGTGAAGGGAAGCACAAATTCTAAAAGTGGGGGAGATAAGTTTATCAAGTCTCAGTTTTAAGCTGCTTATAATGATGTCCAAGGAAGGATCTGCCCTTGAAGTAAACCATATCACTGATAGCACTTGAAAGACGGACCTCACAGAGAATCACAGAGGCCAGTTAACTTGTACACAGGAATTGACCATGTTGATGTTTAAGAAGGGAAATGCAAACAGTTCACAGCAGCCTTGGGGCAATTAGGATGTGTTTGTGGCACTGAGGTAAGTCAAGCATAAGGGACTAATGGTTTGAGGCTCTGGTTAAAATGACAGCGCAGTGGGGAGGTGAGGCTCTCCATAAACACAAAGGCTTTTAGGTATGACAGCGCCATTAGCTGTGTGTGTGTTTGTCGAGATTCTGTAGATGGATGTGTTTTCTCATTCACATTACCTCTTGCCATCTTCTCTTCTACCATCTAAAATGCAAGTCATTTGTTTTTGCCTTTTCTGACTGATTACCTCAGTTATTCCAAATGACTGGCCTGAAAAATACATGCTGCTTTTCACACTCCTTGACTGATAGCTTACGCCAGTCAGTATTTTAACCCCCTCACACTGGGTTTTGTGTGTGGACAGATCAGACATTTTTTGGAGACGCTGTTTTATAGGCTTACAGACTCCGTATTAGAGTACTTTGGTGAACAGCAGACAATGTGTTGATGCTTATTGCCCTGAGACTATGATGAGAGGATTAAAATGCATTCTTCATTTTTTTTTTAACAGCATTTCAAAATTACTTTTGCTGGATTTTAATATAAGAACTTAATACACTGGAAAGCCTTTTTTAATCTTTATTAGAAGTAAATTTATGAACACAAATCATGATTACAATAAACCATTACAGGTCAGTTGCTTTATATTTAAGCAATTTTCATTTCATCATTCAGGTTTGAAGAAACAACTTTAAGATGACTATTCTAGACACTTAAAGGATTTATAAAAGTGATCACTTTATCAGAATGAGTACAGCTGAGTGAAATACAATTTCCGTACTGATAATAGGCAACTCCAAGTGCAAGGCAAAGAAAGTAGTTGGTATTCAACAAAGCACTTAAACAAAAAAACAATGAATGTAGCCGGTGGGATAATTTACAGATGATGTTTTCTCTGTGCAATATCTCACAAGTGAGAATTAATACCGAAGACTTATTTACAGTTGTTGAGTCCTTTCATCACATAAAAAATTAGACAACAGATATCTGGTGGATTGCTGTGGGCTGATTTGAAAATGTAATTTTCAAGTGGACTGGTTCACAACGTCCTAGTCGAGGTTGTGATGCTCACTGAGGAACTGTACAGTATTCCTTGTTCTCTGTGTGTTTAGTAATCCCTGACTCCATGAGGTTTTCTGTCACCTTTAACCTTCCCATTTCCAGCATTGTTTCCTTGATGACTGGTAGATGATCCATCGAAAGGGCTGAAAGTCATTAAGGTTGTTTATCATAAAGGTTGCTCCCCCTTGTTTCAAGGTGAGCATACAGAAAATAAAGTATTTTGAAGGAAGAGATGATTATTTTATGAATCCGTGAGCGCACATGATGAAAGAAGTACATAATATATATATATTATATATACACCGATTTATTTACTAAGCAAAAATCTGCACGTTATCTGTTGTGTGAAGCATTTAACAAAACATTAAGTGGTATAACAATTTAAGCAAAAAGGTTTTAAACTAATCTAATGCAAAGAGTGTCTTCTAGTAGGACAGTAGTATAAACTCAAGCAATATTATTCATAAGGATATGGAAAACAAACCTAAGATCAGTGACATTGCTGTGAGATGATATATAATCATCTGTTGATGTGTCCTGTGAGCTTGATTTCATATATCAGGTTGTTCAGTTTGTAGTAATCCAGGAAAGTTCGGGCCATGTTTCTACCAAGCTTTACGTCTGTATGAGGAAATTAAGAAACCTTCGCGCTCACATTACACAGATTATTACTGTACTACAAGTGCACCTCTCAGCTGTGGAAACACTGATTCAAAAACACACACACACACACACATTTATTTATTTATTGCTCGGTAAAACAGCAATATAAGGTGACCTTTATATGCATTGGTCTTTAGACTGTTTTATTAAACTTGCCAGCATTTAAGAGTCAAATACCTTGAGCCCACTCCAGCAGTCTGTCTCTGTATTCCTAAAGAGACAGTCGACAACAAAGCGCTATTGGAACGCCTCCTAGGCCCCGGCACAGTCAGAACCTTTAAATCTCTGTTCTGACGTGCCACTTTTAATTGAAAAATAAATAAATAAATACATAAGAGCCTGATTTTCTCCAATCTCGTACTAGTGTGACCATTTGCAGTAAATAACTGGCCAATACCCAGCAGAGCAATGCGGAGAGTAAATAAGCAGGACAGGCGAGCCAGCGCTCAGCTCCTCGTGAGGATAAATCACACGCCTCTCAGTCAAGTCAGGAAAAAAGTGCATCTCATTTCTGCAGTTACTTACAGCCGGAGCTTTATTTAAATTCATGCAGCCCCCCACAAGCCTTTCTTCCACCATGCCCACATTACAGAGCACATCAATTACCAAAAGAACTGCATTAAAGAGCTGTGAGGGCACTTACAATGCAGCTGAAAGAGTGGGAGCCGCTTAACTCCAACAACCACAAGCCAGACAAACGTTAAAACGGAAATAATTCTCTTTTAACCTAAAGGAGTAGTTCATTCGCAAATGAAAATTCTGTCATCGTTTACTCACCCTCATGTCGTTCCAAACCAGACATTTTTCTTTCGCCGAACACAAGAGGAGACAAAGAATGTACTGCACATCCAATCTGTAACCACACATAATGGAGACTGGAGCTTTCAAGCTTTAAAAAAAGATGCAAATGCACTTACTGTAAGCAGTAGTTCATATGACGACAACTCTGATGACATAGAATATAATGATCATAAATGAACAGTGGCATGATGTTTAACTGAACAAACTGAACAAATCATTGTTTTGAGTCAAACATAGTTTTGGCTGATCTCGTCCACAAAAGTGGTCTGAATGACACCAAAATTCGCCTGATAAAGCTCTTAAGTTCAATCACTGACTCAATGATCCGCTCAATGATCAGTGGTTAACATCTCACTAAAGATGAATATTATCAGTGAATATTAGCTTCTATTTGTGTTCGTTTCTCACAGAATATATATAAAGCAGGAGTCACATTTACTACTTTCGTGAATCATTAGCTTCTGCATCTTTTTTGAAGCTTGAAAGCTCCATTACGAGAGTGAAAGAAAGTGACGTGTAGCCAAGTAAGGTGTCCCATACTCAGAATTTGTGCTTTGCATTTAACTCATCCAAGTGTGCACACATCGTAGTGAGTAGGAAACACACACCCAAAGCAGTGAGCAGCCATTTTTGCTGCAGTGCTAGGGGAGCATTTGGGGGTTCGGTGCCTTGCTCAAGAAACTCACTATGGTATTGAAGGTGGAAAAGAGCACTGGTCATTCACTCCTCCCACCAACAATCCTTGCTGGCACCGAGACGCAAACCCATTACCTTTGTGTTGCAAGTCCATCGCTATCACCATTAGGCCAAAGCTGCATTTATGTTACTTTAAATATATTCTTGTGCATTCCACAGAAGAAGGTCAATGATACACATTTGGAACAACATCTTCTGATCATACAGATCATACAATCTGTGTGTTATGGACTATGATGGATGTCTGTGTTGCAGGACATTGGCTCAGAATTGATGTTCCATCAGGATCTGATGAGGAAGGTTTTCTCCAGCTGTGTGTTGTGGTTAACGGGCTGCTCTTTTGGGTCCGGACACTGTTGATGAATGAACACAGAGATGTTATTTTTCACCTTTGGCTGTCAGCCCTTTACCGATGTTCTGAGATGACATGTCTGACTGTCAGGGCTGTTGGAGTGAAACAAGAGCCCTGGAAGAAAAACAAGGTGCAAAGCGATTCAGTCGTTTTTTATTTTTATTTTTCCAATTTCTTCCTGGTCACATAAATCCCGAGGCCATGGCTGGAATCCTATTATCCAAAGCTGTTAACTCATAAACAATCGCTCTTTGATAGGAATGCACCAACCAAAGGACTTTCTGTCATGTCTCGTGCATGTAAATGACACACATATTCACACCCTAAATTACAATTCAATCCATATTCTACTCTGATTTACTTGTGCACTACTGTGTTATTCATTACCGCATCAATCGCAAAATATATTATGACCATTTGTCAGTGAAATAAACAGTCGCTCAACATGACCTTGATTAGTAGAGAGGTCAAAGCGTCTGTGTTTAAACCTTCCATCTGGACTCTCGGCTCCAGCCGTTTGCTCACCCCCCCACCCCACACTCTCCTCCCTCCTCTCTGTGGCCTTGACAGCCACTGCAGTGTACAGAGCCATTCTGGGTTCCATCCCTCACCCAGCAGGGCTAATGGGAACTCTCTCCATGACTCTAGCCCCTGTCTTCACAACCCATCTGGCCAGGGTTGCAAACACTGCAGCCCTCCAAAAACAACGGCTATTTTTGGATGCCAGGCAGGGTAGATGGCACAGTTCACTTTGAAAGGATGACACAGAAGACATGGCATGACATGGCATTTCTGTTATGTTTCTAATGCGCACCTTATAGATTAAGAATGGGGTAAAAGACTGCAAAGAAAATGGCTTCTTCAGTGGTGCTCAATTGGTTTTGCTTTGTAGTGACTCAACACCGTCCCAAAATAGTTTATTATGCAAAATATTGTAATATGGACATGTATTAGAATAATAATAATAATAATAATAAATGAAATAAACACAGTATCATTTAACAAAATGAAAAAAATATGAATTACATAAATGTATAATATTAATAACAATAATAATAAATGAAAATATATATGATAATATTATAAGGAAATGTAACAAAAATTAATTACTTAAATGTATAATAATAAGAAGAGTAAATCAATGATTAAGATAACAGTATGAAAAAGTAAATAAATTGTTTGATTAATAATAATAATCGAAATTTGTTTTTAAAACAATGATACAAAATAATAATCATTATATAATGCAAAATAATATTACTATGCAAAATTAAACGTTAAATACATTAATAATAATAGGAATAAATTAGTCATTAAGATAAAATTATGCAAAATGAAATGATTTTATATAATATGCAAAAAAAAGATTGTTTTGCCAAATAATATAATAATATAATAAATGATAACAAATCCCAAATAATATTACTATGCCAAATTAAACATACATTAATAATAATAGTAATAATAATAAGTAGCTTTTATTATAGTTTTGTTTTAGCACTTCTTAGAACTGACCAGCAATCCATTTTTGATTTGTAACCCACCAGTCGAGAACCACTGGCCTAGTCTGGCAGAAGTAACAAAATATTACGCCAAAGTGTCCTCAAATCTCTCTCATCCATGACATCTTTGCTTTGACCTCGTAAAAAGTTTCATGCTCCCCCTTGCTAAACGGAAATTCTTCCAGCCAGCTTGTGTGTGTGCACATGGAACCCTGACAGAAATAGCCCAGGACCCTGCCGTGCGCAGATGGCCTCTCCACTTGTGATGTCACATCATAACCATTTATAAGAGGAAATATGTGAAGGAAGGTCTGATGAAGAAGGGGAGAAAACTTCATCAGCATCACAGCTGTGAGCGGGACTCTCCTTCGCTCTGATTGGCTGTTGGCCATGGCCCAGCAGCAACCAGAATGCCTAGAACAACCTGGGGAAATGCAAGGTACTGCCAGAACGTGGAATGTGACCTGTAGAGGGACGGAATTTTCCAAAACATCCACCGTTCCACCTGGACAGTAGATGAGAGCTGTTGCATAATAAAGAGACATGAAGGTTAGGCATCCCGTGTGGTGAAGTGGTGACGATCACACAACAGAAGCCAGACTGCAAACATCATTAGACAGAATTACGCTTCACATTTAATCACTCAGATGTGAAGAGAATTCTAATAAATGTTAGAAATGTTAGAAGTAAACAGTTTAAAATCATGAAAATAACCCCATAAACCAGATGTTGTCAGTCATTTTTATATATAAAATTGGGTCTGTGACTATTTCTCGTCAGAAATTCTCACGGGCATTACTTTCCACAAAAACCAATGCATTTTACTCTACTATTCATTCTCTATATATTTTATTATTACTAATGTACACATGTAAATGTCCAATCTTTAGATGAAAGAGAACATCTCGCTTCCTCTGTAGCATCCAATATGGATTGCATTTAACTTAATGCAATCAAGAGTGCTGGATTCTGCACAAATAAGTGCAAGCTGACAGTAGCAGCTGTTTTAGGGCACTCAGTCAGTGATTCTTCTGCATATTTACCCTTTGCAGCAGCTGGCTAAGCTCACTTTGTGTCTATTTTAGCCTACATTTTACATAACGTTTTATGAGATGCTGCATATTTAAAAATAACCTACAACTATAAAATATGCTCAATAAAAAAAATAAAAAAAAAAAATAAATAAAATAAAAAAAATAAATAAATCTCCCCCAAATTTCTATGTATTCTTAATGTTTTTTGTCATCTAAATGGTTAAATACAAAGCAGTTTTATTTGTACCTTTATGAAAATTTACTATATGCATGAATGGAAATACAACAGTTCAAAAGGCTATAAAGTCTATAATCTCAGCATGTGTCTTCACACTATGTTCCAGAAGTCTGGCGGTTTCAGTTAACATATTAATATAACCAGTTTTTTTTTCCCAGATATGTCATAGTAAGTCTCAGTTGCACAATGTTTCATACTGTGTAACATATTGTGCAATTTTAAGTGTTTTTCTAAACAGAAATTCCAACAGAAATGTTTGCATACTGTACCTTAAGTGTTTGTAAGTGTTTGTAAATAGCAGCATGAATTAAATACCACCACGACACATTTTCAAGAAGTCAAGTTTCAAAATGATCTTTCTAAAGTCACCCACAAAGTATTTACAGATTGAGCTATAGCGTCTTCTACGACTTCATTTTCCCGTGGGCTTTAAAGGGTTGAACAGTCCGTGTCATTGATGCGTGTGAGGTTTTTAATGTCATGGGCGTACGCTAGGATGTTTGGATCGATTGCCGTCTTTGTTACGACTCAAGGACAAGTCTCCATGGGGCTGACGAGACAAGACGGAGATGGACGTCTCCATGGCCTGACGAATAATCTGTTTACGGGACTGTGTATTCACACACAAACGCTTCTGTACAGACAAACGGACAATGATGGTCCAATGACAAGAAACAAGTCACCCTGGTCTGGAGCTGGTCGTGTGTTAACAAGCAGACCAATTAGGGACAAGAGTGGCATCAATACAGTGGAGTGACAGGCCTGTCACTGGGGTGTCACAAAGTGCCAATTAACAATGCTAATTAAAACAGCAAACAAGAGCACATAAAGCACGCAGGCATTGTCTCCCTGCTGCTCAAACTCCCAAGTAAGGACCTTTCGTCCAGCCTCCGTAGGGCAAAACTGAAGTTAACAGCTGTAGAGGACAAACTCTGGCTTAGGAAGTGCATTTGCCAGGAATCCGAGCAGGAAATTTGAATGATGCTTCCTAAGTGCCTCAACATTCATCTATGTATTTAATCGAAAAAAATCAATGGGTCACGCACACATACATGCATCCAGACAGTCTACAACGTATATGATGTTACTTGGCAGACCACTTGCTGCCATTTTCCCATCAGGCCCTGGTGTAGTGTTAATAGGAAGGAGATGACCATGAGCAGTGGTGCTAAAGGAATGAGATAAGCACTCTGCTATGAAGTATTGGCTTTAAGAGCAATGCAGAGGCACGGTGGCTGGATTGGCCAAAGGCCAGATCCGACTGCATCCACACAATCAAATCCATTTCATGCCTTAAAGCTCTCAAAGACCAGAACACTGCCGTATCTGATGACCTCTAAAGACAATCTACTCCATAGATAGAGAGCAAGAGAAAACCATATCTATTCTGTTATGACCATTAGATGTTTGTTAACTCATACTGGAAAACACTGAATACATCTAAGCCCTTTTAAAACATTAGCCAAAGAGTATAAAACAATGAACTGATTGAGAACTGACAACTGATGACAGAACATCTCCTTTCCAGACATCCAAATGCTTTTAAAGGGATAGTTGAGCTTAAAATTAAGTTCTGTCATTTTATATTCTGTTTTATATTCCTAACATTTAAGTGTTTCAACCATTTTTGTCCATGTAATGAAAGTCAATGGGGTCCAAAAAGCATTGAACTGGCTTTCATTGAATGGACAAATGAAATATTTGCCAAGATTTATGTTCTACAGAATAAAACCAAAGTCATGAAGATTTGAAACAACACAAGTGTGTGTAAATGATGAACTGTCCCTTTAAGGGTTCATAATAGTAAGTAATTAAACTCTTAATTTATCACTGCGGCAGACATGCCACACATAAAAATTAGAACAGTTAATGAGGCATTAAGAGTGCTGCAGTGAGAAAGCCATTTTGAAAGTGTAGCTCGTAAAGTTACTAGCTATTCATAATGTCATTTAAATATAGCCAAAGCTTTTTTTTTTTTTTTTTTTTTTTACTCACACAAGATAACAAAAAAAAGCTAATTACATTGAGGCTAAGGGGCACTTTTTTTTAAATGATATAATTATCAGATTAAAAGATAATAAAGGCTGATTTAAGAATGAATTTGAGTGACAGCATCAAATTTAAATAAATACCCTTGTCATGCCAAACCTTTCTGGCTTTTTCATTCTTTCTTTTCTTCATGGAACACAAAAGGAGCAATTAACTGGCTGCTTTTTCTGTACAATTACAATAAATAAAAAAAATGAAGCTTTCAAAGTTGAAATAGACACAAAAGCATGAAAATTACATAAAAATGCTGTGGGAATGTTAACAGATATCCTCACTTATCCTCAAAATCTGAAAGGATGAGAAAAATGTTGGGTAACACAATAAAGCCTCATTTGTTAAAATGAACTGTAACATGAGCATTGAAATTAACAATACCTATACAGCATCTCTTAGTTAATCATAATTTCCACATTTATTTACAACTGTAATTTATTATCTAAGATTAACAAATATGAATGAGCATTGTGAAAAATATTCCTCATTGTTAGTTCCTGTTTGCTAATGCATTAACTAATGTTAACAAATGAGACCTTATTGTAAAGTGTTACAGATTGTTTTTCCTGGATCAAGAAAGGACAATGATCCAGGAATATGTCTGTCTTGGGTAAATCACGTTAAGCCTTCTGCAAAGCATGCATATGATTACCACAGTCTCGCTGAGGCCTGTGTTTCCCTGCATTGTTGTATTACAGGTTACTGATAACTCAATTTTCTGGAGGATCTGAAGACCTCTCATCCTTTTTATATTTTATATAAATGGCTACATTTCAAATATACAGTATGAATATGGTCTTGTATTGTCATGTTTGAAATGCTATTATTTGGCATCCAAAAAAGGCCCTACTTATGTTCTTTACTACAGTTCTGCCAATCAGGCTATTGCTCGGGCTGATCTCATTTCAGCAACTGGCAGTTAACTTGAGGATCAATAAAATTGTCTTTAGAAAAGGCTTTGACTGATGTTAAAGGCAGCTGGATCTTCTGAGCTGCCCGATCCGACATTGTGCCTGTAGTGGATCGCTTTATATGTACGACTTGTTCTCAAGACAGCAGTGCAGCATTTAAGCTTGCTGGATCCAAACCGAAGCATCTGACATTGAAGGGCGGAGCTTGATTGAGTGGGATTTTTATAGCTTAGCCCAGGGATAACAGCTCTCTCAGTAGCCGTCTGTAGCCTAAAGGACAAAATAAAATGACATGGTCGCTATAACACAGTGCGGTTTTTCTCTCTCACACTCCTTCTCTCTCCCTTCATTGATGACAGGAAGTAGAAGACTTGTTAATCTGTCAGTCGGTAAAGGGCAGAGGCAAGATTATTATGAATGTCTCTCTGAAACATTCCCCATTTCGGGTGTCTAGCACTAAGCCTAACACTAATCTTTACCCAAAAGTTAAGCTTTAACCTTAACATGTTGTTTCGTTCAAACACCACACCTTTAAATGCCACTGTAATTTTAATAAATCTCCAAACACAGCTTTGATTATGCCATTGAAGATATTCACACAGATCTGATTTAGCCAACTAGGATATCGTTTTGGGTAAACCTTTGTTGGTGATATATATACACCATCAGCGAACAATGATTGGTTAACCCTGACCAGCTTGTCGAGTTTTGATGGATACTGTACTACGCATACGGAAGGTTAACTGATTAATCATTAAACAACAAAATAATACTTTTCTGACCATTACTAGTAATTCAAAATAGTACACAGTTTTAAAAATAAAGCTCTAAACTGATGGGTTTACTATGTATGGGAAATTACAAACTAAAAACATCATGATTTCATCGCTTAGGATGAATCGTAATTCTAACCGATCCCCAAGCACACTTTGCTCATGTCATCTCCAGAAAAAGTTAATCAAAATGAATGTGTCTGCACCACAGATGTCTGCTGAACTCAACAAACCATAACTTTATTCAACATTTTCTGAAGTTCTTAGCACGACGGGCTCTGAGACATCTGTACAAAGTGATCTGAAAGTCACAGAGTGAGCTTGCTCCATCAAAGCATCCAGCTGGGTGTTGAACGAGATCCCAGACTCACTCAGCGCTCACCTGTTTTCGACACTATAATGACTGTGTGCAATCAGAACTTCTCTCCCATGTTATCAAATGAATTTGGGAACAGCACGACTTGGACAAAAAGCATTCCATTATCCCTCATCAATTTATGTTGTTTGCAGATAAATGACGATGAGTGAGATAACTAACAAAATCATTAAACTGATCAGCAGTTTGGGCTATTCAATAACTCAGTTATTCCCAATCAGGATGTACTTTTTATGAAATAAATAAATCAATAAATTATATATATATATATACTGTATATGGTAAAAGAGAAAAATACATTGTATGGATCAAAATTATCGATTTTTCTTTTATGCCAAAAATCATTTAGAGTAAAGATCATGTTCCATGAAGATATTTAGCTAATTTAATAGGATTTATTATTAAAGGATTAATTAGGACCGACGTTGGCCACCCCTGCTGTATATATATATATATAACATTTTAAATAAACAATGCATATTTTATTATACACACACACTTTTTGTTTATATAATGTTGTCTTTCTATGTAACCTTCTATGTAACGTTTTCTATATGCATGTATAGATCGATAATCTTTTATGAAATATATTTGTATTCTTTTTTTTTTCTTAAATTCAAAATTGTTCAGTTAACACATTAAGCTCCTTATAAGTTCAGGTTTTTAACTCAAGTGACTCAAGTGGTCAGTCTAAATTCATAAGAAAGTATCACCACCTGCAGCAGCTTTGTAGAGAGGCACCTTGCCGCCACAGGTATTAACCAGCTTTTATCGCCCAGGGGATGCTGTGACGACAATAAAAAACCAGTTACAGGTTATCAACGACGGGGCCGTGCATCCATCATAAATTTCCTCCTTTTGTGTGACATTACAGGTGCTGATAAATCATTAAATGTGTTAAATTATTCCCTCAGTGCCACTGTTCTATATTGCCGATATGCTTGGTATAATGAGACAAAGGTGGAGCAAAAATGTGAGGAATTGAGCCATTTGACTGAAGGATCTTTCAATGTCTTCGGTCATGGTGAGATCTCTATCCAGGTGGTGCCACTGTCAACATTAGCAGTACATTATGCATGTGTGTGTTTGTTTAGTGAGGTTAGGAAAGGTGAATGAATTCCTTTGCAGGTAATTATAATGTTGTCATTGTTTTGGTTTTTATCGGGGAGTGAAGTCATGTCTGTAAAGGTCTCTGCTGATAATTTGCACGCTCCATAGACCTGCCAACTGGCCTGTAAAAAGTGGCATGTCACATTCTGGTAACCTCTTTGCCCCCAATCTTTGCACTACATGCCACGGCAAATACCCTTCCACTACTGGAGGCTGACACCCTCAACCCTGGCATGCCACACACACAAACTAACACACACTCCCAGATCTACAACGAAATAACCTTTAAAAAGTCACACCATATTCAGTTTTCCTTCAACTATTATTCCATTCTATTACACTAACACTTTAAAATCAGAGGTTTTAAAACCTTTTAATGCCAAAGACCCCAAAATATGATGAAGGCCTTACAAACGATGATATTTTCTAAAATATAAAGGTAGCTACAGAATATATTTTCAGACCAGGGTTATTTTAGTATCACTGACATACGATTATAGTTGCGATTCATATTTTGAGTCATTATATATATATATATTTGATTTGATTTTTGTTTTAGTTGTTTCAGTTATTTACATAAAGTTAAACTAAATTAAAATGAGAAATTTTTCCTTTCCGCTGATTTATTTTTTTATTTTTTTTAATTGTAAACTTTATTTTAATTAACATTTGTTTAATTTAAAGTAACGAAAATTTATTTTTTATTATTTTAGTTAACTGCAATAACCCTGTTTTTGGCTCATTTATGCAAGATTTATAGTTCTTTAAAAATGTTAAATATTAATATACAATATATACACACACATAATGATATTCTCATTATATGAAAAGCTCATAAATGTCTGTGTGTGTGCCCAAATGTGTACAATGTTCTTCTGTAGCAGGTTCCTCGTTGTTAGCTTGTGTTTTGCACAAATAGCACAGCTCACAAATAGGCTTTAACCTGTAGCTACTTCATGGCACAGCTGTTTTAAGGGATGGGGGAAAAAATGCTGTTTCAAGGATAAGGGCCGCACAGGTAAGTTATGACTCTTTCCACTAAGCTGTAAATTGCCTTTTTTGTTGTTTCTATCTTTTCTCTGTCACTAAGGGAAAATAATCTGCAGGGCTGTGAAGTAATTCTACATGGATGGGTTTCTTATTAATGTGACTGGAGCGGCTGGGCCTTGGAGATGACAGCCCAGCGAGGCAGCAGGAGAGCGGAGAGAAAAAGTGAAAGCGATGAGGCATCAGTCAGCAGCTTTACTGCTCGCTCTGAGATAAACATCCAGCAAATAAATAAATTAGTGCAAGAAAGGCCTGTAAATATGAACATCTAGCAGCTGGGTTCATGACCGAGTGATACAGCGGTGAAACGTTCATACATGTGCGCACACACACACACATGCTCAAAGTTCAACCAACCTTTTTCCAATCACTAGAGGGCACTTAAGTTACACACATCTCGAGTTTGCACAAAGACCTTTTAGCCTTCGAATTCACTTCTTTATATAAAGTGGCTTTCATCCTCAGACTCAGATATGAATCTGCACAGAACACCAAAAAAAAAAAAAAAGGTCGCTTTCAGGATCTCTTACAAAAAGGTGTTGATTTAGGCCCAATCCCAATTCTATTTTATACCCCTTCCCCTTGTCCCTTGAAACAGAGTGTCATGGGGTAGGGGAGAAGATATTCCCCTAAGGATTGAGACACCACTACCATGACGTCACACGCCATCATTCGTCATCTAGCTCTTACAATACACACTTATACAGGTGTGCTGGTGTGCATTAGAGCCTTTAATTATCGTTCTGTATTAATGAGCTGCTTACTGACACACACACACACATCAGAAATCGCGCAGCTCACACATCCAGGATAAAATTGCTGTTTTTAAGTAAACTCACTCTAAAAAGATAAACGCACAGACGCAAATACACGCAACTTCCATATCTCTATCCTCTCGAATAGGCAATATTTGAGAAAATGGTTTAGCGATTTCGAATAATTGGGTGGATAAGCCCCCATCAATGTCTACGGCAGTTATCGCCCTGATCAGACAAGAAAATATGCTGTGGCACTATCATGCAGTCTGTAATGATATGACGTAAGCAAATATTAGCCATTTTGCAAACATTTCTTTGAGTAACATGACCGTTAATATGAACTCACAATTGAATGTAACATAAAACAAATGATTACTTTTCGTTAAAATCTTTATTTATGCCAAAAAAGCTTACATTTATGTGTAATTTTGTTCGCTGTAGCAGCCAGGTTTCTGAGATAATTGATACCCATTCGTTTGATGTGTGGTCCCGAAAAATCTTCATTTGAAGGGCTATCTGGTCGTTCCCCTTACCCCTACCCCTCCAACCAAAAGAGAATCGAGACACCCCTACCCCTTCACGTGAATGCGCAAAACGGAGGGGTAGGGGAAAGGGGAAGGGCTAAGGGGAAGAATTGGGATTGGGCGTTAGGGTCTTTCATCTCAGACCCCATAAAATCTGTATTAACTTGAATTCTTCAGTTATCAGTCATTGAAAGTACTTATTAAATATTATTTATCCATCTAGTCAATGCTGAAATCAGTCAGAGCGGACTCTGGGTGGCAATAGTTGACAAGTGCACACACCTGCAGACAAGTGTGTGTTGTGTGTGTGTTTGGGGCAATTGTTTAAGTTCAATTTTAGCTATTTTAAGTCAGCCAAACATGATTCAAACTCCCAACTTCTTCCAATTAAAGGACTAAATATTCCATAAATGCATCAATCTGGTACTAAAAACTTAGAATTGACCCTGATCTTACTAATGGATTGTTTAGATGTTGGTGTTTGCACAGAAGTAGATATTCACACCACATCCTCATTGACATGACTCAATGACAAGAGCGTTTCAGCGCAATTCCGTTGGCTTGCCAACGTCTCTTGTGTGTCTAACAGCCAACCAGGTCAACAAAGCCTCGCTCTCTGATAATGATTTCTAGAATAATTAAAGGATCAATGAGTAAGCATTGCTCGCGGTAAATAAGGGGATAGAGTTGTATGACCAGCATCCAGCTTATATGCAGGCAAGAAAGCAAAGCTTCAATAGAGTGACATTATCACCCCAGCCTTCATTATCGAACCATGACGCTGCCTCAGTATGTCACTTGGTGCACCTACATTGGAGAGATAATTTCAGAAAGTGAGACAGCAGCACAAGTCATTGGCTTTTGTCTACCGAGCTGCAGCATTGATTTGAGAAAATTGGGTCTTTACACCAGCCATATGTTCCTCATGAGAGGGAAAATTCAATGAGATGGAGTTCTCGATCATTTTAGTTGGAGCACATCATAGTTGGAAACATCATTTTTGTTTGCTCGCCACTGAACAAACCAACTCACAAACAACTTAAAACCAAAAGGATCCAGCTCCACTTCAAAGCCACTCTTGTCAATAAAACAACCCATGGTTCCTGTATCTAAACACCCAGAACTTATTCAGTTCACTAGACAGAACAACTCTGTAGAGGCGAAACAAAATGAGACGTTTGTCCTTCATCTGTTCATGCCATCTTCCCTTCCTCCTTCAGTCAGCATTAGACTTCAGGGTCAGAGATACCCTAGGAGAAAGAGAAACGGAAGTGTGCAAGGAGGTCTATAAAAGCTGGAGAAATGTATCTGTGAGCATTCCCATTAATCTCAATGCACACAGTACCAATGCCTTTAACTATTCTGAAACAAGACGTAAGCATACAGGGCAAAATACAGTATGTAAGCAAACACACACACACACACACACACCATTTAAAAGTCTGAGGTCAGCAAGATGTTTTTCAAAGAAGACTCTTATGTATACCAAGGTTGCATTAATTTGATCAAAAAAAGTAATATTGTGAAATAATATTACAGTTTCAAATAACTGTTTCCTATTGTAATATATTTTAAAATGTAATTTCTGTGATGGTAAAGCTGCATTTTCAGGATCATTTCTCCAGTCTTCAGTGTTACATGATCCTTAAGAAATAATTGTAATATAAGTATAGGCTGACATTTCTTATCATCAATATTGAAAATTTATATATAGAATATTTTTAATTTAATAATTTTACTCTTTAATAAAGTTCAAAATAACAAAATATTTAAAGGCATCAAAAAATGATACTGAACCAAATTTTTTAAACAGTACACTGAAAACTATTGTGTAGAATTTACTCTGAAACAATTTTCGCTCAGAAGTAAATTTCACAAATAATTACAAAGAAACAGCACCAAACACATTGAATTAAAGTGTATTAAAGACTGAAGTAGTATTTTCTTGTAAAATATACTACTTCCCATGTTTGTTTATATATGTTTACACTGTGGTCATTTGAGGCATGACATTTCATTTCTCGGCATGTCCCCACATGTGGAGGAATGACTATAAAGTTTACTTGCCTTGAAATACTTAAAACTTCAACTTCCAAAAACAACTGGAGTTTAGTTTTATTTTATCAGGTGAAGGAGGAATGAATGGATACAGCCATCCTCAGTTACGGGACAGGTGAGGTGCTTTCTGCTGTCATGTAGCTGTAGAAGGAGACCTCTAGCGTGTAGCAGTATGATGTGTCGTCCAACAGACCACCCAAGAACTGTTGGCCGGTACCATCCTTGACCACATCACGGTTAAATGATGTACTGGACTGGAGAGGACACACACAGACATAGCACAACAGAATAACGAACACAGTAAAAATAGCGACAAACAAAGAGACATACTTGGGAGCAGGGATGTTGTTTGTGTAGGGAAACCACAAAAATCATTGCTGTGATTGACTGATAACCCTTTCAGTGCCCACCTATCTGCAAGAATGGGTCAAATTAGTGAAAATGGATAGAGTAAACAATTCATTTACTCAGAAACCACCACATATAAAATAGATCAATATGTAAAACTAGTACAAAAGAAAAATTGTTAATAAAACAATTCCTTTTCTCCTCAATTAATAAGACCACCACAAACATATGCTCAGAAGATATCAGCAACTTTTGGCGACTGATAAAAAATAAAAATAGCACAGTACTCAGCCTGAAAAGATTCCCCCCACAAACCCATTTTATCGTACACTAGGCTCAGAGTTGCCATGAATAAGAAGCTATTGATTGGATTTAGGAAACTAATTATGGATTGCATTGGACTGGCCTGATAATTTATGCCACTTTGCCCATTACAGAAGTTTTTATGTATGCTGGCAACTTTTCCCTGCTCTCCACTTTTCCTGCAGCTGTGTGCTTGCTTACACTGCACTCTCTGCGTCTTTTCATGGCTCAGCTATAATGGTTAGTAAATGTTTGCTTTTGCCCAAGAAAGGTGACTGATCTAGTGTCAGTGTGACGTGTAGCTGGTGGCTAAGCGCAGTTGAGACATGACTCTCTCCAGAGGCAGCTCTCCCTCAAAATGCCGGATGAACTTTGGGATGGTTTTGTGCTGAATAGGCAGAGAGAGAAGGCAACATGCCAGCTGGAGACCTGCCCTCTATGCCCATACACACACACACACACACACAAACACACAAACTCATCATGCTGCTTCAGAGAGTTTAGCTTCAAAATACAAGATGCATTATATCCAAAAGCTTAACCTTGCACGCATGCACAAAACACAAACAGCATTTATAGAGGATCATGAATAATGTGGTGACATTTTTTTCAGCGACGTAGAGAATAGTCATGGGCTGTGAAAAGTGTCTCTTTGTGTAAGAATGAGAGAAGTCTGCGAGTTTTAGATGGGTGACTGGGCAGTAAATGTTAGTCCTCTGCCTGCATTCTGCTGGCTGAGCTACTGAAATGTCACACTTCCTGGATGCTGAAGGTCACTGTTGCAGGCTGGAGGAACTGCATGCTGACAAAGAGAGCAACACAGAGCATTAGGGCCGCAGGGAGGGGAGAGGGGGACCTCCACAATGGGACCATTACTGGAGTAAAACTGTAGGTAGGCAAAATACATTGCTGTGTAGAGGTTACACACTGACCACAATTCACCGCCCTCCAGAAAACAAGCACATCCATCCATTCACTTGTTTTATCTATTAATCACTTTAGCAATTTTCCATCTATCTATCTACACATTTCTTTTAATCTACCTATCTATCCATATTTGCACCTGTCTTCTAACCAGTCTACCTGTCTATCTACAGTACCTGTCTGTTCCATCCTTCCACCCACGCCCCTTTTTCCCCATCTGGAGGGTATGACGGTGTACATCGTTACCACGGTATAAAAAGTCACTTAACATATATATTTTTTTATCCACCTTATTTTTTAACCTGGAAGTATGCCACTTTCTGTGAATGTGCGAGACTTCCGGTTCATTATCCGCTGTAGGGAAAGAACAAGAAGAATAGAGTGCAGTAAATGGTAAAACTGTTTAATGCATAAAGCATTATAAATAAAGGCTTGAATGCAATAGTTCATATATATTAATGTATTTATGAATAGAAACAACCTTAAATAATATATAGTTATTGGCATCTTTCTGCCTCTAATGTGTAACATTACAGTTAATTTTTACACATGAGAAAAGCATTCAATATTTACGTGCAAGCAGTTGCCATGATAATTTAACAACCTGCTTGTTAAAGGGTTAGTTTACTCAAAAATGAAAATTCTGTAATTAATTACTCACTCTAATGTCGTTCCAAACCAGTAAGACCTTTGTTCAAATTTGGAACACAAATTAAGATATTTTTGATGAAATCCGAGAGCTTTAAGACCCTGCATTGACAGCAATGCAACTAACATGTTCAAAGTCCAGGAAGGCAGTACTACAGTAGCTCATGCATGTATGTGCATTTCTCTGTTTGCAAACAATGCCACCAGCAGCACAACACACATGCTTTTTACTCAACTTTTGGGTTAATTTTTTTTTTCTTACTCAGTTCCTGGAGGGCCACAGCCCTACAAAGTTTGTTCCAAAATACAAACCACTTAGTTTTTAAATAAGCCTGAATTATCTGGATCAGGTATGTTTAATTAGGGTGGGTGCTAGACTCTGCAGGGCTCTGACCCTCCAGGAACTGAGTTTGACACCCCTGATTTAACCCCACAGCTGGTTTGGTCCATATTTTGACCCATCTACCCATCTTCCTAACTAGCCATTTATCTACCCACATTCCCTTGTATCATCCCTCCATCAATCTATCCATAAATTAGTTTATCCATTTTGCGTATGTCCATTTATCTATCAATCTATCCAACCACACAACATATTAATTTATTAATCAATAATTTTGTATCCATCTGTCCATTCATTTATCCATACATCTGTTCACTACCTATCATCCAAAAGTTTATCAATCAATCCGCTATCAATCTTTGGTTTTTCCATCCATCTATTTGCTTTTAATCACAACACCATGATCATAATGATGAGGCCAAAGATAGAAACAGCCTCTGGAAACTATAATGGAGCCCAGATGAATATTAGGACAAGAAAGAAGAATGCTGAAAGAGTGGAAGGGTGCAATGAGCTGGAAGACACATCCATCCAAACAATCCTTTTGAATTCAGACGACAAATAAACCAGAAGTAAATTTGTAAACAAACAAAGTGAAGAAGACCAACCAATCCTTTTGATTCATGTTATCCCATTCTGACACTGAAAACGGTATGGAAATTACCAATTAATATAGCTGTCAAGAGAAAAAATGAGAAGGGGGCAGAGATATAGAGTATTCAGTCTGTGCCGATGAGTAGATGCAATAATGTCTCTCTAGCTCTGTGTTATGAAGGCACTGGGTGCACGAATGGTTCATGTATCTTTTCAGACGTATATAAACATGTCCTCATCAGAATGCGGTACGTGACTCATCCAAAAGAGATTCACCATGGCAAATGGTTAAAGTGTCTCTGCTCCTCTCATATAGACACCTCATCAGCAATATTGAGTCTGGTTATTGTCTTGCTCTGCAGAATTGAAAAGGTTACTTGCCATCCCCTGGAAAAATAGCTTGTGTTGATGTGCTTCGTCTTGGAAACAAAAAATTTGCTAATTTATGGGCTTGTATTGAATTTTTAGAGAAAATACCAATAACGCTTTTCCATGCGCTGTTTGCTATTGAGTATAGAGCTGAGAGGGAAAAGGCTGACGGAGATGAAGTTCAGCCAATGATTTTCTTTTGCTAAAGAAAAGAGGGAACTAATCAGTGTTAATACAGACTGGAACTTCAATGTTATCTTGTAATGTCATGCTCTACATTTATACTGCTATTCTTAATTTTTTATCTACATGCTGTAACAAATAATGCAATAGTAATGTATTAACAATTTATAATATATTTCACACTGTATTTTTCAGAAATTGGAGTAAATCTATAGCCTAGTGGTTAGTGCATATGCTCCAAAACAATAAAGTGATAAAGCTCAACCAAAAATAAAAAATTGTCACAATAACAACAAAAAATATTTGAAAGAACACTGTGGTTCAAAACATTGACAGAGACAGAGGGCCTTCTGTGGATATTTATAAATTAAATATATTTATATATTTAATTAGCCTACAAAAATTATTATGTATTGCATTCCTTTAATTTGTAATATTTGGCATGTTTATGTGCTGCTGTGCATCCCTGTGTTTAATAAGCAGCATGTACGCGCGTTGCAGACCAGCCTATACTAACATGCTCTTTAAATAACAAAGAAAAAATATTGTTCCAGACTTTAGACCAGGTTTGAGTTGGTCTATGGCGCAGTCTATTTTCAACTCCTTAAAATAGCACTGCGCCAGCGAAGCGCCTGAGCTCTTTTTTAGACCAGCATGCCCATGGGCGAACAAATGGGTGCACATGCATTTGCTAATTAAACGACGTGACACTGGACGGGGAAATGCGAACGGCGCCGGACTGAAACTAGCAAACACACTTGCGCTGTGCCTTGCGTTACACTGCGACGGGTGTATTATAGGGCCCTGAAAAAACATATAGGTTTGCAACAATTTGTAAATTATGTCACTATTTTCATTTTTGATTTAACTATCTCTTTTTAAGCCAAGGTGTTTATGAAGGAAACGTTAACACTTCTTTATATACATAAAAGTATCAAAAAGTCCAAAAATTCAATAGGCGCAAACACGGATGAAAAAGACTAACAAACTGACAATCTTACAACAGTTTGAGGGACTTCTTTGTGGGGTTATTTATTTATTTCTTTTTTTAACAAAAGAGCACTAAAGCCACTTTCACACCAACTATAACTATAAAGATAACGATACTAGCGCCCACACCAGCCAAGGTCAGAAGGTCAGAAATGAACCATGGCCACACCAGCTCTTTTGTCATAAGCCTGTTTATTATGGCACACGTGCGTCTGCCCCTTTAAACACTCAAGCTCGTCACATCAGGATTGAATTCTGATTGGCTGTCAGTGTATTATCGTTCATCAGCTGAAAAAAAAAAAAGGGTACTATAACAATTAATATAACTATTAATCGTTATAGTTATGCTGTGAACTCGCAATTATTTAATACTGAGAAAGATTTTTAGAGCTATATTTTTATCGTTATCCTTGTAGTTATCATGTTTGGTGTGAACGGACCTTAAAAGGTAAAATGCGCTAGAATGGTAATACTGTACCCATGAAACTCACTAGAGAGAAGTCAGGTGCGTTTTGGCACAGGAGTCGAGGAAACACGGCCTGTCTCTGCCCTCTCTCCTCTTCCTCAAAGACATTACCATGCATGAAACCATTCATCATGGTGGAGTGTGTGAGCACATCGATGTAGAACTCCAAACTCACTTTCTGTCAATCAGATGGAGAGAGACAGTGATTGACAGAGATCAGACAGACAAGTAGAAAGATAAACAGGCAGAACACATACTCTGAACTATATTTAAAAGAAAGAAAGAAATCACCAACAAGAGAAAATTTATTTATAAAAAATCTGTACATTGATATTCATAATATTCATAATATATATTACAGTTCAAAAGTTTGGGGTCAGAAAGGATTTTAAGAAATTTGGATTTTTAATCAGAAAGGATGACCAAAATGACGGTAAAGACAAAGTAAAATTTTTCTATTGTAAATACAGTTTTTAAAAAAAAGATTTCTGTAGAATCTTGTGACATAAAAGACATGAAAGAAAATTCAGCTTTGCCATTACAGAAATAAATAGCATTTTAAACTTATCAAAAAAGGAAACTCCGTGTTTCCAATAATATTTAACAAAATTACTATTTTGATGACAACACAGACAACAGGAGATTGACTGTCCATAGAAAAACAGCAAGCCAACATCTCAAATATTAAACTATCAAACTATGCTGTGGTTTCACACCACCGATGTTCTGAGTGCAAAAATAAGCACAGCATTATTCATCCCGGTCCTGTGAAAGAGCAACAACACTCCTGGGCGTTTTATAGAACAGCTGTCACAACTGCCACAGTTTAGGGGGATTCATTCAAGTTCCTGAGTCAGCAAGCGAAGCAGGTACGCCTCACTACCTCAACCATCGGCCGGATTTCAGACGTTTAACGCAGAATAAATGATTAATATGGACCAAGAAACACATACAATCATATTTGTCAGCAAAAAACAAAATCACATAGCAGAAATTCAATTCGGGAAACAAATGGCAAGGTGTCACCGTAAAGAAACATCTCAACAAAGAAGATCGAAAATGTGTATACTTCTGTGAAAACAGTATAAACAGACACAGCGAAAAGTGTTTACATCCTCAAAAAAGCCTTTAAAGTGCTCAGAGAATGGACAATCCTTCAGATACGCCTCCCACACACCATTTTGGCTCTGTGTTGTCTCGGTTACAGTCTAACAGCAATGCAGTGCAGGAAACTGCTGCTCCATCATGGCTGCCATATCATTAAGCTTGCACTTAGCAAGATGATGAGAGAGACACTTGTGTGTGGTTTTATGTGTCGAGAGAGGATCAGAATGAGATGTGTCGCCATGCGGAGGGCTGCCGTTTGATGGGACTCATCGCCGTGTGTGTCTTATTGTGTGGGTGAGTTAGAAAGAGTCAGTCACAGCACTTCGGTGATAAGGCATCAAAGGGAGCATCTATAAGGCAACATAGTAATGGCTGCCTATCTCTCTCGATCCGTTGTGTACATTGTACGCATCTGATGCAGGCATAATAGGGCCGACTCCTCTACCCTTTGACCCCCTCCCAGGCTCTCTCCATCCACACTGAACCTTTTCTTTTTTCATTACGCATTCGGAAGCACACCTCGAATCCCGCGGGTCGTCGGGAGTGGGAGGTAAAGCAGAAGAGAGAGCGAGAAAGAAAGAGAAACATCAGGAGTCAATGGCCGAGAGAAAGAGAGAGAGAGAGAGAGATGCGAATGGGGGGGGAGAGATTGGGCAGTACCCGGTGCTTGAAATTCTGCTCACAGCCAAAGCAATTTCCTAGTGAGCGCGGGGCTGTCAGGCCTCCGATGGCAGGCGGTGAAATATGGTGGCTGAGAGCGGGGCGGCTGCACGCATGCCAGTCTGATGGATGGAGCCTGCAAGGAAGAGGGAGAAACAACACACAGACAAAAAAAAAAAGAGGAGGAGGACGGAAAACGAGAGAGAGAGAGAGAGAGGCTCTGGTCACTGTTAAGGTAGCTCCATCAGCTCCTTCAAGGGGTTCCCAGTGTGTGCGTAACTGTCTAATCGCCCACATATTCCCTGTGCATTACAAAATTCGGGGTGGGGCCACTGACTTTACTCACATCTTCACACACACACATTCATGACCTTTTTTTGTGCTCAAAGAGATGCTTAAGATCACACATTGTCTAATGGCACTGTATGCAGACTATATATAACATGCACCTTCAGCAAGGTCCGCTGGCTCATTTTGCAGCGTTAACAACATAATTAAGAGTGCTCCACTCTGCAAGAGCTGTTCTCTACCTTCAGGTTAGAAGTAACCTTTCAACACTGATCTGGGACCAGGTGCCTTTTACAAAAGCCGAAAATGAAAATGAATTTGAGGACATGGAAAAAAACAACAACAAATGGAGTCATTAAAATAATATTATAACTTCATACCCAATACAAAAAATTTATGAAATCTATGGTACATTGCTGTCAACAAATCAGTGTTGTTGTTGTTGTTGTTAACTAAAAATAATTATTTTACTTTTTAATTATTTTAGAATTTGAATGTATAATTAAATGCTTAATATTTAAATAATATTATGATAATTAATATTATCACACAATTCCAATACGGTTATTAAAATCCCATAAATATGATTACCATATTCATTGTGAACTGAGAATTATCCCCTATATAAAGACATGAAAACATACTGCATAGTAAGAACGACTCTTCCTGTGGCATTGAAACATCATCTTTCAAGGTGAAAATTACATCCGTCTTGAAATTCTGACTTGATTATCCTTATACAATATAAAGGACGTTCAAGACAGAAAAGTACAGTCACCATCTACAGCCCTGAGTGTCAACAAACAGACAGCCAATCACGCACTCTTAATGTGCTGTCAATCAATGGGGGACAATGCTACGCTAGCTTAATACTGATTGATTGTTCAATTAGCATGCATTTCTGACCTCCAGATTTGTTTATTTGAATTTGTAATTAAGCAATTAAGGGCAATTAAGAAATTAGGAATATGAAAAGAGAGCATAATTTCAGTGTTGATGTGTTGATTATTCAAGTACATATATAAAAAAGCCCATCACACTTTTTTTCCATGTGAGGATAGCAGACAACATCTATCTCTTCCTTAGAGTAGAAATGGAAGGTCAAAAGAATTTAGTTGGACGAGCACTTATCTTAAGGAATAGTAATTAGACTGGGCTGTTAAGGCCCATAAATGCTCTGCTTATCTGTATGAATTAAGAAATGGTGCTGATTTAAGCAGGATTAGAAGCTGATGCATTTAACCACAGAGCACTTAGCGTCAGCAATACCTAGGAAGAGAGGACGCAACAGATTCTGCTCAGAAGTTTGTCCATCTTCCACAGAAGAGGATAATGCAGGACTTGAAATACAGTTGTTGTGTGATGTGGAAAATATTCTGATTGAGGTCAAAACTTACAAATACATGCAAAGCGAAAGCAGAGAAGGAAAGATGGAAGGAACCTGTGTGTGTGATCGCTGAAAAGACAGCTCATCAGACAGAGTTCAGATTATATCTTGCTTTTCAGATGTTTGCTAGGGTGGAAAATGGCAGCGTTCCATAGTGCGACAGTTTTCATTCTCCTTACTTTCTTCCTTCATTAGAGATGCTACACAGCTCTTCAGCTCAACACAGATGTGGCTTCAGATTCGAGCTGGGTAAAATAGCTACTTCTCTCTCTCTCTCTCTCTCTCTCTCTCTCTCTCACACACACACACACACACACTAACACACACACACAAACAGTATATATAATGCATGAAAGCGCATGAAATTGGTCATAATTTTATGTAAATATTTGTTCATTGTTACTATTTCAGATTCTATTCTTTTGAATTTTAATCAAAGAATCCTGGGGAAAAAAAGATTACAGTTTTAAACAAAAATAAATAAGCAGCACAACTGTTTTTACAATTGATAATAATAAGAAATGTTTCTTGAGCACAAAAATCTGAATATTAGAATGATTTCTGAAGGATCATTTGACACTGAAGATTGGAGTAATGATGCTGAAAATTCATTATACAGAAAAAAAAGAGTACTATAATAGCACTTTAACAGTCAAATATACGTTTTCGCTGTATTTTTAATAAAGTAATTAATTTGAGCTGTAGTGTATATATTTTTGTTCACATTTGCTCTGGAGTGGCTCAAAAATTGTCAGATTTTTCCACCCATTATTATTTCCAATCAGATAAAGAATGGAGAGGAAATACTGATGATACAGAATATTATTCACTCATTTTTATTTATATGAGGGAGTAACTGTGGAACTTGGTTTTTGGTAAAAGTAATAATCAAATAAAATCCATACCAACCATTTCTGATCAAACATAAAAAACTCATATGATTTGTTTCTGACTTCTCTTATGAAAAATATGAGAGAGAAAGAAAGAGAGAAAAAAGTCTGGATATTTCAGAGATTCACTGAATGTGAGATGACGGAAGGACAGAGGACAGGAAGTGATGATGGACGTAAATTGCCCGTAAATCTCAGCAATCGCTTCGAAAGGTGCGTCTGACACCAGAGGACGTCTCAACTCTCTCTTTCTCTCTCATTCTCTCACAAGACCGCTTTCTGCCACTATCAGAATCACACACAATGGCTCATACACACACACACGCACACACACACACACACAGAGAGCAGCAGGAACACAGGGAAGGGGGGTTTCAAGGTGCAATATTCATCTGGCCAGTCTGACAGGATTTAATACATTTGTTTCAGACGGAAAATTAATTTTCTAATATTAAAAAGGTCAGAAATGAACCATGGCAACACCGGCCCCTTTGTCATCTTTAACAAATTATCCAAAATGCTGCTGTCAGATTGGTGGGGATATCTGGGCCATGATGAATGATCGAGGTAATCAGCCAATCAAAAAGAATCCGTCTCTCTCCATGATAAATGTGCTGGAAAAGTAGCGTTTTACGCGGGAGATGGGTCCATTTGTTTCCTTACTTTTTCCCTCTCTCTGATGCTCTCTCGTTCTCTTTCATTTTTCCTAAACAAATACTTGGTGCTCATGGACAGATTATATACACATGCATCACTAACTTTAAGTCATGTTCTCACCTGCTCACTCGAGAGTGTAATATGGCGAATTGTTTCAGTTTAAAAACCACTCAGGTGACTTTAGTACTCAAAGAGATAGATTGAACACAAAGTCACATCAATGAGGTGTTCAAAATGTTCCTAAATATGGGCTTGTTTCTGGCAAAAACCAAAAAAAACTTCAATGACACCACTGAAAAAAGGCAATGAAACAAACTGAATAATTAGGACCAAAATAGCTGTATCCTCAATGCAAATACAAAGTCACTGCCAGTATAAACTGTTAATAGAAACAGAGTAATAGAAATGTAATAAACTTTATATTAGTAACTGGTATAATTTGAGCAGTGGTGTTAAGTGCTCTTTCTGCCAACACAGGTTTAAACATATTTGGCTTAGTATGGTATGCAAAGTGTGCTAAAGTTTTTGTGTGCAGTTGAATATGAGAGTTTGTCTGTGTGGAAGGATGCATTTTCTTAAAAAAAAAAAAAATCAGAAAGTGCTTAATCTACTTAACCGTCAAACACATATTTTTCAATCCTGTTAGCTTGTAAATACAGGTTTGCATTTATGTATTTGTCAGCATAGCTGTGAGATACTCAGTGTGGAGGGAAGTGTTGCCCCATCATGAGCTTTCCTCCTCTGTTGTGCAGACTGGAATGTATTTATTGGTCAAAAACCCTCCACGCCATATTGTGAACAACAGCAACAAATACACAAGTAATCCAAACGTTCATCCAAATCTAAACTGCTTCACAGACATTAGCAGCTCATATAGGCTCATCTCACAACAGCATACCCCATACTCTCATTCTGCAAGTAAGGATTTCTCTTGATTTCAAAAGATTAACACATGGTGGGGTGAATCTTAGAATAAAGCCTAAGAGGCATCAGAATGGATACAAAATAATTTCCCTTGAGTTTGAAGTCCAAATAGTATGTGATAAGATAACGAAGACACGATAATGACAAGAAAATACGTTTTTCAATGGCGTTAACCTCACAGAATATTTGTTATAAAAACACTAATGTTTTTATGAAAAATAAATTACACAAACACTATAATGTATGCCCTATTTTTAAATGACATTTTTGTAATGTACAAAATTTGGGTGTCCCCTGCCCTGTTTAATTTACATCAACAGTTAAGATGTCTTTCATATATAATAAAATGGACATTATAACTAAAATATGAACTGAATCAAAATTGCATCAAAATCAGACATATCAGGAAATCTATATTAATACCCAACCCAATAATATTATTATGAGTAAATGCATATTGCCTAGTTGTATACTGGATAGAAGTCACAAATATACTGTATATTTACACACAGCAGCAGATTTTGCCAGGTAAACTCCTTTTGTGGTGCAAAGGAAAGATTTTAGAATGAGATCCATTCTAGAACATTCTTGTTCTGCATTTACTGTTTGTTCAAGATTTTTTCTACACTGTTAATACACAGCAAGGCAAAAGCATTACTGCGGCCCAAAATATCAACATTTTTGATTTCAGTGCTCATGTGTGATGTCACTATTTGTGGTTCGTGGAGGGCTGTCAGGATTTGTCGTACACTGCCTTGAGCAACTAAACTCCAGGTGGATGGTTTCTGTAATAAGTGTACTGCAAGTCGCTTTGGATAAAAGCATTAGCTTAATGACTAATTACATACAAGGGAAATAACATTTTCCTGGTTATGTTCCCTTGGTGACCCCTCTAAGTGATAGGTGAACTTCTGACTTCATGTACTTAAACTGGCAACTACTCAAACAAAAGAGAAAGGGGCACTATGATTTCCCAAACCCCACTAAATCTCTTTAAAAGGACAGAAGGGAATGAAACAAGGACACAAAGTGAGGGATCCAGAGAGAGCTATGACACGTTTACCTCTCCCCAGAGTCCCTCTCTCCTCCCTACATACACTCTTTCCTCATAAAACCAGCATCTTATACATCTGTCTAAATTAGCTGCCCCTTTCATTTAATTTCTTTTCTTTTCAGATCCGTAAGACTGTGAGAGTTTGATTGTGAATCGGAATGAAAGGAAAATTTTACTGAACCACAGTTCCCTATCTGTCGGTCACTACGAGTTATGTCGACCGACAAATGGGGTCTCACTTGGGAGGCCAATCATCTCTGATTTTAAGAGAAAACGCCAATGAAATTGGCAAGTGGATTAACACACCTGAGCCACTCCCCGTGCCAGCGGGTATAAATAGGGCGACAGGTGCATCCACTCATTAGATTTTTGCTTCGGAGCCGAGTAGTCGATGAAGAAGATCACTACAAAGCCATTCATCTTTGTTTTTGGTAGAGCTGTTCCTGGTCGGTGTGACGGCGCGTTACAGTGGTGTCCCTGCGAGCGGCGATTCCCCTGGGCGCTTCGGCTAAAAGAGACAGTTCTCTAAAAGAGCAAATCACGGACGATTCGCGTCTTTTTCAAGATGCCGTTTCGTCCGTGTCCTTCTGGATGCGGTCGTTTCCTGTCCTCGGTTGACGGTCACGAGCGTTGTCTGCAGTGTCTGGGCGTCCAACACGCTGAGGCTGCGCTCGTGGATGATTCATGCGTCTACTGTGGGCGTATGAACATGGCAGCGCTGCGATCGCGTCTCTCACTCCTCAAGGGGAGTGCAGCAGACCCCTCTGTCGCCACCCGTCCCGGTCTCTCTGGCTCGAGCAGAGGGCCGCCGGCTGGCGCTCTGGGAGATCTGAGGATCACAGTGAGAGCTTCTCCGCCGGGCCACGCCCCACGGACCTCTCACTCCTCACGCAGCGACTGTCCCGTGCAGCTGCCGATTGATTCTGCTGGGCCGTCTCACAGCGGTCCCAGCGTGTCTTTCGGTGCGCCGCCCGAGGACCAGATGTCGATTGCTGCATCGGGGGATGGGTTATCGACCTCTGAGGATGAAGGTTCGGCGGGGCTGCCCCCCTCGGGTGTTGTCGCTACTGCCGAATCGGACTTGGAGTTGTCGGCCATGCTTGCCCGGGCAGCCGTGAGTATCGGACTGGAGGTGACTACACCGCCCAGTCCCGAGCCCTCACGGCTGGATGATTGGTTTCTCGGCGCGGGACGCGGCTCACAACCTCGTTCTGCTCCGGTGCCTTTCTTCCCGGAGGTGCATGAAGAGGTGACGAAGTCGTGGACGGCCCCTTTCACGGCCAGAAGCCGCTCTTCTCCCTCTTCCATCCTCACCACCCTCGATGGCGGGGCAGCCAGGGGGTACGTAGAGGTTCCCCAGGTGGAGAGGGCGGTTGCGGTGCACTTGTGCCCACAAAACGCCGCCACTTGGAGGAATCGTCCGCGCCTCCCGTCCAAGGCCTGTAAGCTGACGGCCGCACTCGCTGCCAAGGCTTACAGTGCTGCGGGCCAAGCTGCCTCTGCCCTGCATGCCATGGCTACCCTGCAGGTACACCAAGCCAAGGCACTCAAAACCATGCACGAGGGTGGTACCGACCCGGGGTTGATGCAGGAGCTGCGCACGGCGACCGACTTCGCCTTACGGGCAACGAAGGTCACGGCGCGGTCCCTCGGGAAGGCGATGTCCACGCTGGTGGTCCAGGAGCGGCATCTCTGGCTGAACCTGGCTGAGATGAGGGACTTGGACAAAGCGCGCTTTCTCGACGCCCCCATCTCCCAGGCAGGCCTGTTCGGCGACACTGTCGAGGACTTTGCCCAGCAGTTCTCGGCGGTACAGAAGCAGACTGAGGCCATCCAGCACATCCTGCCCCGACGTGTCTCTCCGGCTGCCACCGTTCCGTCGCGGGTAGCGCCTCAGCCTGCTCGTCGCCGTGGGCGCCCCCCTGCGTCCTCTACGCCAGCTCCGCCCCGTGCTGAGAGTTCTTCGAGGCCGGCGCGTCGAGCCCCGCGCAGGAGAGCGGCGCCCCCCGTGTCACTCCCGGCTGCGAAGTCCTCCAGGAAGTCGACCAAGCGGCCCTGACACGGGCAACTCGGAGATGCGGAGAACTGCTCTTCAGGAGATGGCGAAGACAGCGCCACTCCTTCCCCCGGAGGAGGGCCGGGCGGAGAATCCTCAGTTTCTGTTTTGTTCTGTTCCGCCACTGGCCGGACGGCCAGTGGTACCCACATTTTCAATAAAAGAGCAAATTCTCCTTCCTCCGAGTTGCAAGGCTCGTGGCTTGACAATGAGCGACGCACAGCTTCCTCACTCTCACCCACGACGCCCCCTTTCGCCAGCGGCCAAGAGGTCGCGGTTCGGAGACGCAACGCCTCTCCACGCGTCTCTGGCCAGTTCCTCCGGGAACACGAGGAGTGTGGTTGCGATGACCCAGGACGCTGTGCCTTCTGGGCCTTGCGGCACGACTCCCCATCGCTGCACCACTGCGGGTATGTCGACTGTCCCTTTGGTGCCACTTGTACGGTATCTGGGAGCGATACACTTGTACACTCCCGAGTCCCGAGATGGGCATGGCGCCGCGGTACACATCGTGTCACCATCACACCGATGTGTCGCCGCCTATTCAGTCCTTGGTCGGACCTTGCCTTTCTACGGGCCGGTGTGCCCTTGGAACAAGTGTCCCGGCACGTTGTTGTCACAACAGATGCCTCCAACTCGGGCTGGGGCGCGACATGCAACGGGCAGGCAGCCTCAGGGTCCTGGACAGGACCTCGACTGCTTTGGCACATCAACTGCCTGGAGTTGCTGGCAGTGCATCTAGCTTTGCGACGGTTTCGTCCGCTAGTGCTGGACAAGCACGTGTTGGTCCGCACGGACAACACTGCGGCTGTTTCGTACATCAACCGACAAGGCGGGTTACGATCACGCCGCATGTCTCAACTCGCCCGTCATCTCCTCCTCTGGAGTCAGACGTGGCTCAAGTCGCTGCGCGCTGTCCACATCCCGGGGGAGCTCAATCGTGCAGCCGACGCGCTCTCACGACAGCTCACTTTCCCCGGGGAATGGCGACTCCATCCCCAGACGGTCCAGCTGATTTGGAGTCGATTCGGGGAAGCCCAGGTAGACCTGTTTGCTTCCCACGAGTCCTCCCACTGCCAGCTGTACTATTCCCTGTCCCAGGCCCCCCTGGGCACAGATGCACTGGCACACAGCTGGCCTCGGGCTTTACGCAAGTATGCGTTTCCCCCAGTGAGCCTGCTCGCACAGACACTGTGCAAGGTCAGGGAGGACGAGGAACAGATCCTGTTGGTTGCGCCTTACTGGCCCACCCGGACCTGGTTTTCGGAACTCATGCTCCTCGTGACAGCCCCTCCCTGGCGCATCCCCCTGAGGAGAGACCTTCTCTCTCAGGGGCTTGGCACCATTTGGCACCCGCGTCCAGATCTCTGGAACCTCCACGTGTGGCTTCTAGACGGGACGCGGCAGACCTAAGTGATCTGCCCCCAGCAGTGGTAGACACTATCACTCAGGCTAGAGCCCCTTCTACGAGGCAGGCCTATGCTCTGAAGTGGAGTCTGTTCACGAATTGGTGTTCTTCTCACCGAGAAGACCCCCGGAGATGCCCGGTCAGAGTCGTGCTTTCTTTCCTGCAAGGTAGGCTGGAGCGTGGGCTGTCACCCTCCACCCTGAAGGTGTATGTGGCTGCCATTGCAGCACATCACGATGCAGTGGACGGCCGGTCCCTGGGGAGGCATGACCTGATCGTTAGGTTCCTGAGGGGTGCCAGAAGGTTACATCCTCCTAGGACACCCCTGATTCCCTCCTGGGACCTCTCTATTGTCCTGGCGGGACTTCAGAGGGGTCCCTTTGAGCCGCTGGATTCGGTTGAGCTGAAGTTCCTGTCTCTCAAGACAGCGCTCCTGATCGCGCTCACTTCCATCAAGAGGGTCGGGGACCTCCGAGCATTTTCGGTAAGGGAAGAGTGCCTTGTGTTCGGGCCGGCCTACTCTCACGTTGTCCTGAGACCCCGGCCTGGATACGTGCCCAAGGTTCCCACCACTCCCTTCCGAGACCAGGTGGTGAACCTGCAAGCGCTGCCCCTGGAGGAGGCAGATCCAGCCTTGTCGTTGCTGTGTCCCGTAAGAGCGCTCCGCATATACGTGGACCGCACCCAGAGCTTCAGAAGCTCTGAGCAGCTCCTGGTCTGCTTTGGAGGTCAGCAGAAGGGGAAGGCTGTCTCTAAGCAGAGGTTGGCCCACTGGATAGTGGACGCCATCGCCTTGGCTTACCGTTCCCAAGGCGAGCCGTGCCCCCTGGGGGTGAGGGCCCACTCCACACGGAGTGTGGCCTCCTCCTATGCGTTGGCGCACGGCGCCTCTCTGGCAGACGTTTGTCGAGCTGCGGGCTGGGCGACACCTAACACCTTTGCGAGGTTTTACAACCTCCGTGTAGAGCCAGTTTCCTCCCGTGTGTTGGGTAACAGGTAATTGGCGGGAAGGGCTGGCTGGGTGTCTCGCTTGCTGCGCCATTCCCCCTAACACGGGGATGTGAGCGCCTTCTTCTCCCAGTAGAGTTCCCCGGTTGGCGTACCCTGGTCGAGCATCCTCCAGCACCCTCGGCGTCAGACTTGGCGGAGCAGTCTGTCGCCAGGCCCAGTACTGGCGTTAGCATGCCCGGAGCCGGTCAGCCCCTGTACTGGGCTAGGTGTCCATATGGCTGGGTTCCCTACGGGTAATCCCATATGTGTATTCTTCCACGGTAAGGTTTCCCTCTTGGCAAACCCGTGTCTTCCCTTGACAGATCGCTCTGTCAGTCTCTTCTGGCAGCCGTTCCATCCCTACTCCAAGGTAGGACCTGCCTCAGAGACCCTTTTCATATGTAGTACTGCCCCCTGGGTCAGTCCATATCGGTATATCCACATGTCACCTCCCTACGGGTAGGATGTGGTCTCCGTAGCGACCTTTCCTAAAGGCTCGCTTCCCCATTGTCTTGCCAGCTGAAAGAACAAATAGGGAAGATTTGAAGCAATCTTTCTCTGAAGGTTGAAATCCCTTCCATTTGCTTTATGTGGGCGGAACAGCAGCATGGCCTTCTCCAGCAGCGATGTACTCACCCTTTGGCCCCTTCGGTACCAAGGTCAGTGAATTTGCGCTGGGGCTTTGGGAAGGTTACGACCTTACGCGTAGCTTTTGTGGCACGCCAAGGCTTGTCAACAATTGCAGCGCCTCAGGGTTGTGACAAGGTTCAGGTTATGGCGTTTTCCATAGGACCCCATTTGTCGGTCGACATAACTCGTAGTGACCGACAGATAGGGAACGTCTCGGTTACGTACGTAACCCTCGTTCCCTGATGGAGGGAACGGAGACGTTATGTCCCCATGCCACAACCTTGAACCATTCGCTGTTGCCGGGACACGTTCTCGGCTCCTCAGCGTAAAACCTAATGAGTGGATGCACCTGTCGCCCTATTTATACCCGCTGGCACGGGGAGTGGCTCAGGTGTGTTAATCCACTTGCCAATTTCATTGGCGTTTTCTCTTAAAATCAGAGATGATTGGCCTCCCAAGTGAGACCCCATTTGTCGGTCGACATAACGTCTCCGTTCCCTCCATCAGGGAACGAGGGTTACGTACGTAACCGAGACGTTCAGAGAAATTCAACAAGAACTATGGAAAGTGCAATAAAATTATACTGTGAGTTAATTATACTGTATATGCATTTATATATATATATATATATATATATATATATATATATATATATATACACACACATATATACATACACATATATATATATATATATATATATATATATATATATATATATATATATATATATATATATATATATACACACACACATACATACATACACACACACACATAAATATACATATACACTCAAAATCACCAAATCAAATTATTATACACCATTCAAATGTCTCGGGTCAGTAAGACTTTTCTTTTTTCTTTTCTTTTCTTTAGCAAAGATGCATTAACTCATTCAAAAGTGACAGTAGAGACATTTATAATAATAATAATAATAATAATAATAATAAAATATTTCTATAGCAAAAGAAACTCTCATTTGAATCCTATCATAGTATCACAGTTTAGAAAAAAAAGATATTTGATGAAATCCGAGAGCTTTCTGACCCTACATATACAGCAACGCAACTACCATGTTCAAGGCCCAGAAAGGTAGTCTTTAAAATAGTCAAAACAGTGGCAAACCTTAAATTTTTTTTAAGCAACGAGAATACTTTTTGTGCCCATAGAAAACAAAAATAATGACTTTATTCAACACTTTCTTCTTTTCCGTGTCAGTCTTCGACGTGCGTTCACAAGAGTATCACAAACAGCGTGGTACTGTCGTGAATGCCCATCAATGACTGACATGAAAGAGAAGAAATTGTTGAAGTATTCAGTTAATTGAGTAATTATTGAGATCTTCGGGGTGAACTATCCCTTTAAGGTGATTGGGGAAGATTGAGTCAAAGGAAGTGATCAAGTAAGAGTTGCAAAGCTGCTTGTTTGCATCCATTGAGGACCCATGGAAAGTGTTCAACTGCGTAACTATCGAATGTTTGTCGGGATGTGAGAGACATGAGAAGACCACTCTGCCGTGAAATAATACACTGATCAGTGTGTCCGGCCTGGGGGAAAGGTTAAGCCGTGTGGCGCTGCCCTCCGCTCCCGAGTGTGCCTGCCGTTCTTATCAGGATGTGAAAGAGCAGGAAAGGGCAGGCGATTCCCAGGGCAGCATCTGACCTTCACTAATCCACTGTTCTGCTATAATTAACATAAAGGAAGTTGAGGTGGTGCTTTCTCAAACAAAAGACAAGACGAGTGAAAGTGTGTGTGGGAGACTCACCTGAGCAGAGGGAGCGCAAACACTCACACAGATACACTCACTGAGAAAAATGCTGAGTCTGATCTGCTTTGAATAGTACATTGGTTCCTATATGCTGAGCCAGGTTGTTATCCGTACTATACATAACCTTGTGTTTTAAAGACAGTGAGCAAGTGTGTGTTTTTATTAAAGCTCAGTGTTAAAATACTTTCCCCTAACCTAGTTAAATATATAGAGACAATTAGAAGTGAGCCATGCGAAGGTTGTTCCTGTTGGTCTGTTGGTCACTACAAGTTATGTCATGACGACATTATGGTGAACCCCAAAATGTCATCACTACATAAAGTCTCCATTTCCTCCAAAAAATATAATAATACACTGCATTTCGCTGGTGCTTTGAAACACTAATTTAAGATTCCTTACCAGTCCAACACAGCAACACTGACTTAACTAATGCCATGGGTTTTAGGGCAGGACAATTTGTTAGAACAAACATTTGAAACTCAGTTTAACAACACTATAATTTTTATAAAGAATAAAGAAATGCATTGAGTGACTGTCAGTAATTCAGCAGAGAGTGAGGCAAAATTCCAGTTTCTTGAAAAGACAGGTTACTTGTGTTTCGTAATAACACTTATGCAACTTACTTATACAAGACCAACAACTGAACACTTTTATCCAACTCTCCTCTCCTGTAGATTTTTTTACTAAATGGTTTTGTTAAAAATAATTTTTACAAAACTATTTATAGATTTAAAATATATCTGACTAAATATAAATGTAAATATTTACATTCAAATATATTATATATAAATAAATAATATAAAAAAAATAAAAAATAACACATGCTATTATATATATATATATATATATATATATATATATATATATATATATATATATATATATATATATATATATTATGTGTATATATAAAATTTATTTTAGATATAATGTCTTAAAATATAAAATAATATTTAGAATCATATTATAGAATCAGAATGGATACTCACTGGGTCCTGATTCATTTGGACAATGAGTTATTTGACGGCATATAGAGTGCGATGGGCCCAAGGGGAAGGGTCTTGCCAGTCACGATTTAGATCGAAGCCCATTAGCGAACACCTAAAATAAATACAAACAAATCAATAATTCAACTCAGTAAAACAACGGCAAAACAACAACCCCTTCATCTTCTTTGGCAGACCTCACAGAAAGCAAAATACTGCGCAAAGTGATAATATCACAGTGAATATGGACATATCTGATGTTTAAAATATTACTATGGGGAGATTTCAGAACAATGAGATTCCATGTGGGCGAAGCTGTGAAACCACAAGCTTTCATATTATGCACTTGAAGTGATGACAAGATATTGGGTTTGGACATCACAGATAAGCTCAAAGTGAAATCCACACACATTCTGCGGTCAGAACAGCAGAAAATCACGCACGCAGAACATGTCCACTTGTGCGGAGGGAGCAGAGCAGAGTGACTGTTTTCAATTCATTCTCTATGGGAGATGAGAGGCAGACTCATGAAGGAGACTGTGGGATTGACAGCAGAGAGGAGTAAGTTTTAAAGAGTTGTGAAATATTCAACTTTATGCAAATGAAAGGTGAAAAACATCAAAATGCTGTGAGGGGTGAAGGCTGTGACGTCTGTCATAAACATTTCAAAATCAACATTTATTAGAATTTCTGGTTGGTTTTTCTAATTTAATTAGATATTACTAACTGTAATTCAGATTTCAAGAATTCACACACTTTCATTGTGGCTATACTATAATAATTTATATCTAACACTTCAATGACTATATATTAAAGGACTGTTTTCACATTTAAACAGGAGCTTGATCTGTGCAGATTTCTCTCCTGGTTCAGACTAGTCGACTTTTTCACCGGAGAAAGCCATATCATGGATATAGAACTCCAAATCTGTTCTGATGAAGAAACAAATTGAATTTTTTTGGTGAATTATTTCTTTAAAAGCAATCATGGTCCACACTAAAGACAACCATACTGCTCTACATTTACAGACACGAAGTGGCAGATCTCTGGTGTTTTGGGCGATATTAAGAGTTTTCTTCTTCCACACCATTGGACATGTACCATCTCAAGCGATCTTTCCTACAGGTTTCTGTTTGTTATTTCCTTTCCCTGAGGCAGGGGACGGACAGACGCTTGAGCCCCTGCTGCTGTCCAGCTGAGACTGTGTGACTGTGACTTTGAGCTGAACCTGTAGTCAATGCTGCTGCACTCAAAACAACACTAATCCCCAGTCAGCAAGGATTGATCCCATGTCCCTTCCTGCATCTGCTTGTGCTTCTCTCTCTCTCTCTCTCTCTCTCTCTCTCTGTACAGAGAAACTACCGATTCAGCACAGAGAGGAAGAGAGGGAGGGATCTGATCTCTAATTGTGGACTTCAATGGCTTTCGGTGAGGCAGCATCGGTTAAATTTGCTGCCGAGAGCACCTTTAAGGGTCAGTGGTGGTGGCATATGTCGTATGTCAGCCCTGTCACCACCATTGAACCATTGAACCATTGATCCACCTCTTCAGCTCTGCAGTTCATAAGAGCTGTCACAAGGTGGCAGCCACTAACACAGTTTATGCAGGCCTATGGGAAAACGCAGAGAGCCACTGATGTATTCAGAATGATCTTCACCATTATATAAAAGCCAATAATGGGATTAGGAGTGAAGACAACACCTGCCACGAATGACCAACTGAAGTCCCAGTGTAGACTGGCCACTGCACACACATACACACACAGTTGTGTAATAATTCACTTCTGTAGATGTTCACTTCCCTTGTGTAAACACTTAAATCAGGCAGATTAGGGGCATATGATGGCATAGTAAAGAACACTTATTATTATTATTATTATTATTAGCATATACATACATACATACATACATATATGACTATTCTAAAGTGTATGTTCTGTAAGATTTTTAAAAATGATTTAAATATCATGCTCACCAAGGCTGCATTTATTTGCTAAAAAATACAGTAGAAACAGTAATATTGTGAAATATTACTACAGTTTTATAGAAATGTTTTGTTTTTAAATATGTTCTAACATGTAATGAATTATTGTGATGATTTTTCAGCATCATTACTTAAGCCAGCAATCCTTCAGAATTAATTCTAATATGCTAATTTCATGCTCAGGAAACATTTATTATTATTATCAGTGTTGGAAATAATAATGACGCTTTATAGTTTTGTGGAAACCATGATGACATTTAATAAAATGTAAAACATACATTATATATCAATTACATACTTTAACATATTTTAACATCTTTATTATATTTAACTTACTATGTGATACTGGAAAGTATTATATTACTGTTGCAATAAAAAAAAGCAAGTTTAATGTAATTTAAAATATAATATTATATTATGTGTATGACTGTTTGTTTCAGCTGACCTGTAGTTTCCCAGGTACACGCCGTCAGGGTTGAGAATGGCAACGATCTTAAAAACCACATGATCACGTAAGATCTGAGCGATCGGATGCCGGCTGACCAGAAATTCGATGACACCTGCAGGAAAAGACAGATGCACACAGTAAAATTGTAACACACAAAAGAAGTTCATCATACCAAACTGAGATTAAAAGAGAAAAATAATACTTGGCATTAAAACAGCAGAGAAGGATATCTGAGTCATACATCTCCAGTCGATACAAATGGAATAGTCCAGACAAGCGAATGAAAGAGAGAGATTTACACAGCTGAGAATCAAAGATCATACTAATTAGAGCAACGAAATGAGAAAGAGACACAGACAGAGGACAGACGGAGAGAAAGCAGTGAGAAAGGCATGTGGATAGTGGCGATCACTAGTAATTGACAGGTAAACAAGAAGCATAGAAATGGAGAGCAGGAGTGTGTGTGTGAGAGAGAGCAGACCCCATCTCATTCCTCCATCTTCCTCTACCCCTCACCCACTCTGTCCTGCTCATTAGTGCTAATGGAGGCATAACAAGCTCTCTAATTGAGTCAATGTGGCACAGAGGCAGGCCGCACTGCTATGCTATCTAATTGCTTGAAGTTCCTATATTTATTCATGCATATCCACATGTGTGTGTGTGATATTAGGGTGGCAGGGCAGGTGACTTTGAAGCTTTGTACTGACTGAACTTCAGTTAAGCGTAAAAGCCCTCTTCAGAATAACAACAAGGCCGAACTCAATAATTAGCTGCGTGAAGATTTGGGCTGTGACAAACCACTACTAAACGTATCAACTGACAGTCCTAAATTATTTGGATGCACACAGAAGTGACAGAATGACTGGATTGTTTTCAGTGGCAAATTATAATGCAGGATGACAGATGGCAGAAGTCATGCAGATATACACAAATATAATATCATTATATAATATTCAGTACATCTAAAAGCTGTAAAATTGTATTATTGGCAAAAGGTTTTTTTTTTTTTTTTTTATGTGAGTGGTTCTGAGCAAAACTCGTTATGTGGGTGGTTGCCACGCTGTGGCTATGTAGTTGCTAAGTTGTTCTGAGTGTTTTTTTCCATGTTTCAATGCAGTTGCTAACTTCTGTTAATCAGGGGATGACGATTTCAAAATGGAAGATGACCAACATCTATCACTAACCCACAACACTACCTTGAAATATTTTAAGACAGGGCTTCAAACTTTTTCAGGCTATATAGAGGCCGTAAAATAACTTGCATATGATACATTATTTATACTGAACGAGATTATAAACACAAAACTTTTGTTTTTGCCCCCATTTGAGAGAAATAGGCCTTTTGTGTACATAAAAAAAGTCTTAGGACTTTGAGTTCAGCTCACGAAAAAAAGGGACAAAAACAAAAGTGTTTTATAATTTTTTTTTTATTTTGTTCAGTGTATATATTTAATACTACTGTTCAAAGGTTAAGGGTATTTTTTTTAAAGAAATTATTTAATCAAGGATGTATGAAAAAGTGATGGCAAAGACATTTATAATGTTACAAAACATTTATATTTCAAATAAATGTTGTTCTTCTGAACTGATTCATTAAAGAATCCTGAAAGATATATATCTTTCTGAAGGGGATATGAAGGATCACGTGAACGAAGGATCACGTGACACAGAAGAGTAAAAGCTTAAGAAAATGTAGCTTTGCCATTACAGGAATTAATTACATTTTCAATTAATACATACAGTACATATATATATATATATATATATATATATATATATATATATATATATATATATATATATATATATATATATATATATATATATATATATATATATATATATATATATATATTTAGGATTCCTATTATTGTTGTTATTATTATTATTATTTTTATTATTATTATTATTATTATTATATAGTCGCAAGTCTATGGCAGCCCATTGAATCGCTTGTGGGAAAGTTGTGAAATTTGGCTGATAGAGGACAGTCAGAAAAAGTCACCATAGCAAATTTGGAGTCTCTAACTCAAATTCTCTAGCACCACCACTTGTCTAAACTTGCACTGATGTTTATGCTAATAACTTTAGAACCGTAAGACAGAAAATGAAAATTATAAAAATTAAAATTCCTTGGCTACATGCTGAGTGGAATGAACTCCAAAAACCACAAGGTTAGGTTTTTCCCCTATTTTGAATTGTTCGTAAAACCTACTTTTCCGAACTCGTCCTAGGCTGTTGCACCAATTGTCACGTAAATTGAACCAGATTATCTACAGAACACGCTGGAAAAAATGATGGAATTCAAATTGATTCATCCAACCTTTCTCGAATAACACGTGAAAGAATTCTACGAAAAACATGTAAAAATGCATGTGAGACTACAACGGTTTGAGACCAAACTTGGTTTCATCACTGAGCCGCCTAGTGGTCAGTTTTGCTTATAACTGCTGAATGGTTGGTCTCTTTAGATTCGATGCATCATGCCAATACAAATGATATTAAATTTTCCCAATTTTCACATGAAATTATGAACACACTGACGTATCATTATGAAACTCGGCAAGCATCTTTTACACCATGCCCTGATGAAACTCTAAAAGTTAGAAATTTATTACATTATTCATTCAGCTGACGCTTTTATCCAAAGCGACTTACAATTGCTATATATGTCACTTGTCGCACGCCTCTGGAGCAACTAGGGGTTAAGTGTCTTGCTCAGGGACACATTGGTGTCTCACAGTGGATTTGAACCCGGGTCTCTCACACAAAAGGCATGTGTCTTATCCACTGCGCCATCAACACCCAAATTTATAAAATTGCTAATAACTTTTGCTTACATTAGCCTATTGTAACGGGACTGATGTTGAAAGATTCCTTAGATCATGCAGAGAACTTTGATAACTTTGATTTTGCCATAATTGACTAAACTTCCTTGTTTTATGTTGAAAACCTACTTTTTCGAACTCCTTCTAGACCATCAGTCCGATTTTCAATAAATTTGACTCGGATCATCTTCAGACCATGCTGGCAAACATTTATGGATTGTGTGTCGATATATGAAATGGTTCTCATTTAGCATGAATTTGCTGGAAAGATGCCAAACAGGAAAGCCACATCTTTGTATTGTATTGCAAAGTGAAAGCAGACTTTTTCTTTAGAATTGATGTTATTGATGGTATTGCCTTTGAAATCTTGTCATTTTGTCAGAATGTTGTGTCAGCAAGTGTTGTGCCCCATCACAGGTAAGGTCTTTGCATCGCCGGCTTTGAACAGATTTAGGAGTGATGCAGAGAAGGTGAGCTGACACTTCCTCTAATCTGCCGTACGCTCCCTGACCTCCTGTTTCCGCTCATCTGTTGACCTTCACTCGCAGCGGCGTACAGAACTTAAAGTACAAAAGGAAAAGCATTCTGATGAAATGCAGAGGCCCACCGAGGCCAGCCGTCCTTAACGTTGGTCAGTGTTTTGTATTTCAGCAGATTACAGGATCTCAGGACATCATCGGCCTGTGTATGTGTGTGTCGAGACGAGACAAGGTCTTACTCTGACAGATGAAGGAAGCAGGTGATTCTCCAGGGTGGAGGCGGGCTGTGAGAAACACCTCCCGCTTTTCTCGCTCTTGGTTCAGATTGGCTGAATCACACACACAAACACAGAAAGGTTAGTCTCAGCAGAAAGGGGTCTTGGCAGGACAGTGTATGTGTGGTCAGAAGCCATATGTCTAGACCCTGGAGTTTCAGACCTCAGGCAGGCAGCAGGAAACCCAGTAAGACAAGGACAGGAGTGATTGGAAATGTCAAAAATAATGAAGACTCCACAGGAGGATAAAACAAAATGAGCTACTGATCGCAAGAGCAGGAGAAAAACATCTTGTGGCCGGAAAATGCACATTGATCCTCAAGCGCCTACAATCCTTTCAATAAAAAACTTGAACAATTTAATATGAACTTAAATACAATAAAAAAAGCAACCACCATGAAGTCGCTAAAATGTTCTTCACCTCTTTCAGTGTAAGCTTATAGGATTTTTTTTTTTTTTTTTGGATTGCCAGACAAAAATTTTAAGTTGGATTAAGTTTTTAAATTGTCTTGTAAAACTAAATTATAAGTGTTTTGGTTGAAAAAAAAAAACTGAAAACCCTTGTAAGTGGGCTTCAGTGAAAAATAGTAAATGTCACAAAAGTGAAGAACGGGACCCTTCGAAATGTTTTGTTCCTTTTACATTTTCTGGGAAACTGAAATGTTAAAGTTGCTGTATTTAAATAAATGTAATTCTTTCAATAAAACAAGTTTAGAATAAACAAAATCATAATGAAGCTGATGATTCCCACCCATTATTTAGAAAGCATAACCAAACATCTAACTAAATTGTTGGCCCTTTCAAAACTTTTTGTAGATTTCAAGGTTACTGTGTTTAAATTAATTCAATGCTAGATACTTCATCATGGATGCAATAATAACTCCTAGATCTGTTTCCAGATATTTCGTCCTCTTCTCCTCTTTTACAATGTCCAAAACGATACAGAGAGGAATTTAATGCAGCATAAATCAAATCAGTCCCTCTTTGTGAGCGATGCCAGTTGGGAATGGATTGGGAATACCATTCAAGTTAATGAAAAGAAAGGCTGGACGAATGCGAAAGGACTGCCAACAAGAGCTCCTCTTTAAAGTCTGATGTGCTTCCAGGAAGAGAAGTGAGCACATTTTAGTCTCAGAGCACTCCGTTCCCCAAGGTGGGACACTAGGAGCGTGCATGATGGGGAATTCGTTCGGCCATTCACGGTTTTCTCTTATCGGTGTGTGCCTTGGGTTGTCCGAACAGGTAAGCCTTTTTCTAGCAAGGAAATCACATAATGACCAAGAATTTACACCTTTAGGAAGACAGAGGTACAAGCACACACACACACAGTATATATTGCAGTATATAAGGCCACTGTTATCACTTTCTATTACCAGGCACATAGATAAAAGAACAGACACTGATAAACTAAAAATACTAAAATGTCTTTGAACTAATATGAATGATTCTATTCAATGCAGAAGTAATGCATCAAGATGAAAAATGGACATGGGATGACAAATTATGCACTTGTCTTGTGTGCATGCTTGAGTCAGGGGAATATCACAGAATTAATAAAGCACAAACGCACATGCTTGCTGATGCCTCAGCAGTCTGAGGAAAAGCAGAACACAGGTCAATCCTCAAAGATATCCTCCTCACTTCCAGACTTGACCACGGATGAAACATTAAAATATCCAAATGCATTATTCAGCAGGCTTCTTGAATATTATATCCATCCATCACTAGTTGTAAAGACAAGCATGGCCTAATACATTATGTCTATGGTGACTCTGGCTCCCGTGGGGCCCCCTTAAAGTCTGTAAGGGATTGTGAAAGCTGAAGAGAAATGATTAGAACTGTACCTGAGATCATTTTGCTCTCAAAGCAGTTCAAGAAAGCCTGTCGTCTCAAATGCAGCTTTTACCAGCAGCAAGAGGGTTTGGATTTATAAAAATACTGTACAGTTATTGTTGCTACAAGAAAAATGTGGTAAATTCACCACCACTTTCATCAAAAAAAGAAACGCCACTGTTCCATTTCAAGATTTTCAACCAGTATTTAGAAAGCAACATGAAACATTAATTATTGTTCTTGCATTTAGCTTTTTTTATAATAACTATTCATCATAATTAAAAAATTTTATCATCTCCCCACTCCCTTGTCCTCTGCCATGTTGCTTTACATTTAATTGCTTAAAAATAATGTTTCGATAATATTTAATCTAATAATAACAATAATAATAATTTTCATTTATATTTTTGTAATATAGTAATTAGAAAATATTTTTTACACACACACACACACGCACACACACACACACACACACACACACACACACACACATATATATATATATATATATATATATATATATATATATATATATATATATATATATATACATATATATATAATTTAATATGCAATTATGATGTTACAGTAGTATTATTATAGAGTAGTATTAATATATAGTTGACAATGCTGGTGGAAACTATGTGTTCCATAGAAAATTTTTGTAAGGGTAGTTTTCATCGTTTTCATGGTCACTGAACAGAGTGACGGTGAAAAGGATGAAGGTGCCGCAGACAATCCCACTGCAGTGAATCGATGATTATCTGTCATGTAAAGCAACTGTTACCACATGGATGCACGTGTGTGAGCTCACACACACACACACACCGCCCTCCCATGAGACTGCCTTGTCTTGTATGGCCGGTCAATAATATATCACGGCCTCTCTCGCTGTGTCCTAAACGACTCCGGTGATCGTTGAGCTCATTGCTATGTACACAAGCCTAATATCTTATTGATCTCATCGGGGTTTGTGCTGAGCTGCAGGAAATGCTGATTGCCGCTATGCTGCGTTCACCCATATATATTCTAATCTCCTTCCTGGGGGTCTGGAACCATTTCAACATGGGCTGCAATCATAAAACATTCGTTGAATTTTACAGGAAGATTTCTCTTGCCGCCTCTTTCCCCCCTCTCTGTCCTTCACAGAGATGGATGACTTTGCCATTCAGAAGTCTCTGTGGAAAGGCTCGGGTGTTTGCTGGAAATGTGAGCGCTTGCGTTTCAGCAGGCTCTGGATGTGCGGCTCCATCAGTTATAAATCCCACCTTGGGCCCGACCCGCCGCAAACAAGCCAGCGGATGTAAATGAATGCCGCAGCCTGGAGGCAAACACTACACTTAGACGTGCGGGACAGATGGGAAGAGCCGTGTGTTTACCTTGTGCCTATAGACCTCCCTCCCCATTAAAGAGAACAGCCCTGAATTGATATGAGTCACTCACAGCCATTCTATACGGTTATTTTTTGGAATTAATACGCTGTAAGATGTATTTTTAATGTTCACTTGCATCAGTGCTTTTATCAACGTTTTCCAGAGGGCCCGCAGCTTAGCAGAGAGCGAACGTTTATCTTTATGTTGAGAACTCCTGCGTAATCTCTCTTTCTTTTCATTTCTCTTGCTCTCAAAACACAACACGTGTCGGACTTGGAGTCCTTTGACCTGCAGGTGGTGCTAAAGATCAACAACAGGCATCCAATTCACCACCTCCAACCCTGCAGAAAAAAGTCTTATGAAACAAGGCAAATGGGCTTTTAGTTTTTTCTCCACCCATTTCACTGCATCAGTGCTTTTCTTAGACTCTGTTTTCCTCTGACACACATCAGGCATCCTGATTCCTTAATGTATAAACTTTACCTTGACCACTTTCATAACCTCCCTTTTCCCATTTACCTATAAGGATCTGGTGGGACATAAACAAGCTCCCTGTCCTATAGACGAGACATGCTCCCAATTAGATCATAAAGCACGAGTAATGGGCTGACTCTTTTAAAAGGACTCCACAGGCACGCTCTATATCTCCTTTAATGGTGCTGACGGCTCAGTGGTGCTGGGAATCCCTCATCTCAAAGAAGATCCCACCACTCCAAATCATACGAAAGGTCAACAGCCCTGTTCAGCTCCTTCTACTGCTCCCCACTTCCATTAGGAAAGAAATGAAAAGCAGAGGGGAAAACGACAGCAAGACGGGGGAGAAATTTTATGTTGGCAACCTTGTCTGAGACAACAGCCTCAGCATATTTCTCACCTGAGAGCACAAGTCCCAACGTTACCGCCCGACGCAAGGAAATAAAAATGTAACCGCGAGTGTATTATGATCAGGTGTGATAAATATGTAAATGGGATCAAAAGAAGAGAAGTGTCTTTGACAAAAAGTGAAAAATCTAATGGATTTTGAAGGTTATGCAGATTGTGCAGTTCGGTTTTTCTCCTGTGGTCGACGTGCCACGTTTAATGCAAGCTGATAAGACATGAAAGGGCCCTGACGTAACACAATTACCGGGGATCTTTAAGGGAGCTGGAGCCCAAGCAGATCAAATTCAGCAGAAATGGCAGCTTCGCTCTGTACAAGACGAGCAGAGTAAGTTTCATCATGCTGGCCTGAGACAGATGACTCAAAAGATGACAGGATGAATTTATTTCTGCTGTGTCCTTTCTGTAGGGTCAGACGACGCAGAGTCCAGATCTACTGCTCAATAACCACAAGCCCGCTATTATTATTAGCATTACTGTAATGGCATGCAGAAATGTATAGTGAGGTAATTCAGAAAACACCAGTGAACATTTTGTCTCATTTAACACAGTTTCTATCATCTTGTACCATTATACTGTCATAGTTTTCTGGACATGATGGCACTATCAGAAAATGATTCTTTCTGGCCATTCTGTTTTTATGAAAAATAGAAATGTACAGCTGGTCCATGATGTTTTTATGAAAACAACACAGGCATCATACTTTCTATGATAGATTTCTAAAATAAAAGATTGTACACTGTTTACACACACACACACTCTCTCTCTCTCTCTCTCTCTCACACACACACATATATTATATATATAATTTTTATATTAATTTAACATTATTTGATAATATAAATACAAATAAATTATCAAAACAAATGATCGTAACTATAAAAATTATGATTTATAATATATACACATTACTTATTAAGTAATATACTGTATATCACATTAGTTCACATCTGATACTATCACTTCACCATACTACTGTCAGTACTTTTCTGTAATATAAGATACAGTAAATTAATATATATGTGCCATAAAAAAATATAGCAAATTATTTTTAGGGCAGCCAAAGAAGGAGAACACAGTCTTAGTTTTGTGGCCTCCAACCTCCACCCCAGGAAGACGAGGGCCTTCTTCCTCCAAAAGCATTCAGTTATTCCGAATGGCACCCAGCACCTTCACACTGGAGTGAATTAGCATCAGTTTGTAGCAGCAGTGGAATGACACGCTCGCCTGTGTGCGCGTCATATCAGCCGACACGGACTAGCTGTAAATTGTCAGTAGTGTTAAATTTATACAGGGTGCAGGCTGCTATACAGGGTGCTGGAGCCGAACAGTCATCAACCTCCCTCTTTCTCTCACTCCCGTCTCACTTTATTCTTCAAGGACAGGGCTTTAAAAGAAATAGAGCTTTACGCCTGTGGATTCCTGCCTGTGTACAGGTCAGGTGGAAGCAGAACAGACAGCATGCATCACGTCTCCTCATGGATTTTCTTTAGCCACAAGGTCATAAACCATTTTTCACCCCTGGGCTCCTCAATGCTACTCTCTCACCTCAAGGCATCAGACTAGCTCTTCAATCTGAGATCTGATTTTATTCAAAGGCCACCTCTCTGAAAGAAACCTCTTGAATACATCCCTCTCATTCTTTTACATCGCGTTTTTCCCTGGCAGTGGGCCAGATTTGAGCCACCACAAAGCCGGACTGTGAAAGGACCGTGTCTGAGTCAACGTCGAGGGGATAACAGAGGTCAGACTGGAGGAGAAAGGGAAGAGAAAGTGCATGCCCGGGTCAAGAACCCTCTATACGTGTCCCTAAATCATATCTCAGCCTGTAAGTGGAAGCTGAAGTGAGCAATCAAAGGCCAGAGAGATTTTGATTCCCACAATGCACTGTAAGCAGCGAGTCACTCCAGAGGATTACAATGGCATGTTATGACAGAGACGGCAAAACTCAGCATGTACGTAAATACAACTCTGAACCCTCTTAAGCCCCATAGATGATCCAGAGGGATAAAAGCACTGAGCGCGGGGTGATTAGAGATCGATTTAGTGCAATCAAGAACTCGCTCGCTCATGCTCATGCTCATCTCCGTGAAATGGAGAGATCTCCATTCTCGACAATTTCACAACAATTAAGGTTGAGAGAATTGGAGGAAGTGTCAGTCGAAAGGCAAGAAGGGGACAAAGAAAGAGAATCAAGCAGCGAGAGAAAGGAAAATTGAGTGGGTGGTCACTGATCTTTGCTTGTTTTAGTATTTAGTCAAACATAGATCTTTAGAAGATTTGTGTTGCACAAACGGCGACTAATTCAGTTAAAAAGGAAAGGTCGACCAGCAATCCAGCACCTTTGGCAGAGATGGAGGACTTTGTGAGTGAGTCATTCAAACGGAGGGAAAAAAAAATTCAACCCTCTAAAATGTACGAATGTCTTTGCATTGAAATAAACCAGGTTTACAAGGTTTCAGAAATACCAAAACAATATATATATTTAAAATGAAGAGAAAAGGGACACTTTGCTGTTAAAGTGAACTACCTGTGCTGAGGTTCTGCAAATTCAGAAAAAAAGAATTAATTGTTGAGGGAAAAAAAAGAGAAAAAAAACAACAACACAAAATTAAGCTTTCTTTAACCCTGATCTTCAATGGTTAATTAAGGTTAACCTTTTCATAGTACCAAAACTAATTGTGGAACTACCCACTTTTAGGCATTTTCGCAACGCCGGAACTAGGTGCTGGTCTGCCTTTTTTCGAGAACCAAATTAGCTCCTAATCTGGTGCAGGGTCTAACCAGCACAACTAGTACTACCCGTGACATAAGTAGCCATCAGTTCGAAAACACTCTCACATGCCACGATTTAAAACGCTGCATAACATACTGTAAACAATGTGTCAACTTATTTCACAAGTACAGTATGATGAACAACGATAAATGTACAAATGCTGAAGTGCAGGTTCTTGTAGAAAATGTTGCACTGATAGTTGTCATTGGAGATTATTGGTCCTCCTCTCCGTTCTTTCAATCGTTTTACGTATACGTCGATATTCCATGTCCATTATTGTGAAACCCGTGAGACATAACAAAAACACATCCTCCATCCTCCTGTTGTTAACGTTATTCTTCTTTATTACCATTGTTGAACGCCGTCGACATCGCAATCGACTGGCTTACATCACATCCTAGTACATGCTGTTGGTGCGAATGCAACCCTATACTGGGAAATAGTTCAAGCAAAATCGTCCCAGTACTTTAATACTGTACATTTAGTTCTGGAACTAAAGTGGTGAGAAAGGCCCTATTGAGAGACAGAAAGTGGCTTGATGATTGTGGCTAAAAAATGTCCTTTGGCGTCAACTGACAAATCCAATACCATCTTTCTATCCTTTTAACATATGAGCTTTCACAGATGACAGACCATGTGAAATTGCGACTTGAAAAAATAAAGAAGAAAGAAAACAGAAAACAGCAAGCTGCCTCTTGACATTAAGGAGAATAACAAGAGAGAAAGAGGGAGACAGACAGAGAGGGAGAAATCTGTCATGCTTAAAGCCCTTTTGCCAAATTGCTCGCCCTCGATTTGGAAGCATTGGTCATAGTCTTCCTCTGCGCTCCCCGACTGCCGTCTCATCCCTTCAAAAGAGAAAAACAGAGAAGAAAGAAGAGATACAGGTCTGCGCTCTGAATGACAGGGAATCAGAAAGAGGCAATAATGTTTGTTTTTTTTTAAGAAGAAGCCATGACTGAACTTTATGGCTGCCTTGCTTTGAAAGGATGAATTACAAACAAGAAGAAAAAAATAACTGGTGATTTCTTTGGGACATGCCCCTAACTGTGCTGCCCCCTCTTTATGTGACAGTGCGGTCTAGAAGAGCGTGTGGTGGAGAACCGCTCGCCACTTCATAGCCAACCACTGCTACCCTGGAAACAAGTCTGGTGCTGCCATTGAAACAAACAAGCATTGAGCAACCACAAAAGTTAAAACTAGCATGACATTCAAGAACTTTTAAAGGCTGAGGTACCGCATACCTGCAAGAGAGAGAGAGAGAATGAAGGTATAATACAGACAATCCTCAAGACACAACAAGACAGTAACTACACTGACTCAAGTAATATGGGTTATGTTCTTCATTCATTGAAAAGAAAAATCACTGCTTGTGCTGTAAAAGAAAAAAGAACAACAACAAAAAAACTGGTTCATAGGAGTCTGTGGTCCAGGAGTCAGATGGCAATGGGTGTTGCCTTGTATAGCTTTGATCCACAAAAAGATCTAATTCAAAAGAGCCATTCTGCAGACAACCTACTGGACTTGCTATCAGTTTCAGGTTTTGGATGTATTCATGGTCTTGAAGTGCTGTTAGATGCATATTGCAAGACACTCTCAAAGTATTTTAGTATATTTCCTCTGCACTGGTGTTTTTTTTAGCTAGTGATTTCAAACAGTTCATGCCATTTTAGAGAGCAATATTTGCACCAGTCTAAAACTATGTACGCCATAACTAACATTGTGCGTGCAATAACAAACCCCTGCAATCTCAAAAGGTCACTCGGATCATGTCAGGCTCGATACAATTGTACTGAAACACATCTCCGGCTGGGACAAAGCAAGTAATTTTACACACTTCACCCACTCGGATTCCCAAAAAAGCTCAGACTGTAAGCGCAGTTGAAAAAAAGATGGCTTTTTTAATATAGGTTATTAGTTTCCTACCCCCCATAGAGTTCTAAATAATTTCTGAAAGCCAAAAAAGTCCAGACGGGAAACCTCTCTCTGCACCCAACTTTATTACGTGGTTACAGCTCCAAGGTTTAATTTCTCTCATGATTTTTTTTTTTTTTGCTCTTATTCCTTCTTTTTTCTTTTCATTTTTCTCACTACACAGTGAGATCCCTGACACTCAATTTACAGCCTCACCATCTCTGTCAATCTCAATCTTATACTCTCTAAAAATATATTCAAACACAGGCCTCGCTCTTAGCCTGGGGCAGCAATTGTAGATGGCAAAACTATTTCCGTGAGAGCTCTCTCTCTCTTCTCTGCTGTCTAACTCACTGGGTTGTCAGTGGTTTATTGATTAAGCAGTGAGAGAAGAAGGTCTTTCAGATCTCTCTCCACACTAATCAGGATTTCTGGATGAAGCACAAACTCAGCATGGTCATTTCTCGGGTGTCAGTGATCAGAACAAGACAGGACTTTGATAAGAAAACAAACAGTCGCACTGGACTTTCCATTGATGGTTTTCTCCTATACAATATGATTTTAAAAACCTTTTGCTAATTTTGGAATTTATATTATTTATATTATAATAAGAAGCTTCAAGAAGTTGTTGAAAACTTTTTTTAAAAATAATACAAAATGAATTGCTTACAGTATATAGACTGTCATGATTAGTATTCTATTGTGTAGCACTGTTACGATATTCTATGACTTGCAGTTTCCTTGTATTGTATTATTTTTGTACCTTTGTATTTTATTTGTTTTATTTTCTATTGTTTCTTAAAGTTTGGGTCTTAGACAATCACATTATAAATACAATTTAATAATAATAATAATAATAATAATAATAATAATAATAATAATAATAATAATAATAATAATAAAAATAATACCAGTTTTATTATTTATTTTATTTTATTTTATTTAATAATAATAATAATAATAATAATATGTTATTACACACACAAAAAGTTTTTACTTTATGAATTTGTCATCTGGTCCCCAAAATGTGTTCACTACTTTAAGTAAATCCATCCATCAAGTATTAAGTGAACTGAAGTGAAGTGACGTGTGGCCAAGTATGGTGACCCATACTCAGAATTTGTGCTCTGCATTTAACCCATCCAAGTGCGCACACACACACACCTCAGTCATGGTCTCACCTCAGTCATGGTATTGAGGTTGGAAGAGAGTGCTGGTTATTTTTACTGTTTTTTAATCATGTTATCACTTCTTTATACTCTCTCCATTACTGCAGGCAAACAGCAGATCAGCAAAGCACATTACACAGATACATAACACACTCCGGGAGTGTTAAACCATTGTTTTAATAGCTGTCATTTTCACCTACTTACATTACCTCTTCAAACCTGCAATTGACCAGCCTACTCCAGCTCTGACTGCAAACCCTTAATGTAAATGAATAACATTATGCTGCTATTTAAGACATGAAATCAAAACTGGCTCTACTGACGCTTTTCATACAAATGTGCATGATTCATGTGGGCTTGTTACTCCACTCAGCTTTTTTTTCATAGGGAATTTTCAATATAAGATCCTTCCATATTCCAGTAGTTGCTGATAAGTGAGTGAATCATTTGAATCATTAATTTGAATAATTCAATCAAAAACACTGATTTATTTAGAAATGGAACAAGTCATTGACTTTGAGTCATTTGTTCACGCAGATGATTCGCTTGGAATAGCTGTGAATTCAGACACATACTGTTTTACTGTATAGTAGGGAAGTATGCCATTTCAGATTCAGCAACTGATTCATTCAGCCAACATATTTGTTTAAAAAAAGAATAGAATCAGGAACACCACTACATGAGCAAAACATTCAGTATTAACTTCTTGCTTATCGAACTGTAAAAAAGCAACATATTGAGCAAACATACTTGATATTCTGGTTCACATGAGATGTTTAGTTCTTAATTGAAATGGCAGAAAGCATTTACTTGAACGCACAGGAAAATGTTTGGCTAGACAATATTAAGAATTGATCAAGAGTGGTTGTAAAGGGCACAGACCCAATTTGTGCTTAGCATGTCCAAATGTGCACTTTTAATTTAGCTGAGTTCGGTTTTAAAGAGACAGATGCCAGGTGCCCTTTAAGTCGAATACGTTTGCCATTTCCTTTACAATGATACAAGCAAATTTAATAACGGCCTCCAGGGCTTACTGCAGCAACAGTTGTGTGGGATGCATGTCTGAATTTGATACATATGAATGAAATGTTGCTTAATTGAGGGGGATTTGCTTGTTGAAAGAGGGTCCAACTTCAGCTCTTGTGTCACATTTAGCCCGGGAGGTGATTGATAGAGTTGACCGTGCCGGACTGGGTCACAATTACACAACATTTCCCTCGCTCACTCTGAGTTTCTCTTCAGCCCAAGGAGCCACTTTTCCCCAAAGCACATGAAACATGCTCACACTTTATTGGTATGTCTGTTGTGGGACTTTCTTCTGAGGGAAACAGAATGTGGAAGGAAGGAACTCTTGTGAGGTGTGTTTTTCTCTCGGAGGAGTATGCTGTGCTCCTCGTCTGCGCAGATAGACTTTAAACCTCAAGGCTTTAAAATGAGCAGAGAGTTTGAAGCTGTTCTACAAAAGATGGGCCCTGAAGGAGAGAGCTTTACATCTCACCGAATATGTTTACACGAACAGCGATTTTTCAAGTGTATATTGCATTACAGGGTTTAAGATGGGCAGAGTAAACTGGTATCATTAATATATATTTTATTTAAATTATATATTTGGTGCAATTTTGTGCCAATATGAATATTCTGGACCACTATATAAATTTCTGAATAATGCACCTATGTGGTATTAACACAAGAATATTTGTACTGGTAACATCTGCTCTAATCTCACAGCATATTTTACAGCTTTGTCTGAAAATATATATGCATAAATGTGCTCTCGCTGCATCCTCAGCATTTATTCCAACCTCAGAAAGCAGCCTACAGCAAAGCAAATGTCTGAAATGCCATCTGCGACAGTACAAATGTGCCACTGTAAAGGCCATGGCAGTGAGTTCCACCCCAACCACGGCCCTTAAAACCAGACAGGGGAAATATAGAAGGTGAATTAATTTTCAGGGCAAAAGTGGGGGGAAAATACTGGAGCATGCAGTAGTTATGATGAATGAAGAAAGTGCAAAACAAAATACAAAAGTCAATGCATCAAAACTTAAGTTTGCACTTCCATCTTTTACTAAAATGGAATGCATCGCAAACTTACGCTGAATTTGTTTATACTTGTAAAAAATAGAAACTTCACAGTTTGTTGAATGTGCTAAATATACAAATTTTAAATTAATATGTTAATGTGTGCATCCGTTTGCTTTTTCCTATGTTTATGCTGCACAGATTTCACTTTAAATGAGCTTCCAATAAGAATGAGAGTCAATAGAATGGTAATGTCGTTGATCCGCCTGCACAGTGGGATAATTGCACAGTTGGGATTTTGCTTTAACAGTTGTTCATCTCCCACGGGGAAGATGCTATTAGCTCATCGTTCTTTTTCTCAAAAGGCTAGGCTCCTCGCTTACTAATTCACATGAATATGCATTAAGGGCAATACAATTCCATATGGAGCAACACATAGTGATCTGCCAGTTTGTGATAATGTCTGTTTGCATATTAGAGGCAGCTGGTCAAGACAATGCAAAGTTGCAGTTTGTTAATAAGAGAGCGAATTCCTCACCTTTACAGTATACTATTACACAACTTCTCTCTAATGTAAAAGTCACAGAGAAAAAAAGGTTGATCCAACAAAAAAATGAGAATCTTCTTGATACTCTCATTCCCTTGGTTACCTGAGATGGCAGGCACAGAGGGAGGGCATGGATTTGGTGATTACAGTGTTACCATAGCGATTGGTAGGTCGGGCGGAATAGGGCGGAAAAGGGCCTACGTTTGAAGTGGTAAGTCCTTTCATAATGCTTTGATCAGGGAGATGTTTGTAGTGGGGGCAAACCTGAAGAACAAACAGGACTTCAGAAAGATCAGCTATCTGTTCAGTAGCGTTCAGCCTCTAAAGGGAACAGAAAAACCCCTAAACCGATAATCACTGACTTTTTTATGCAGATTACAGCGGGAAGGAAGACAGAAAGAGCTCCGTTTGGACCGATAGAAGGGAGGATAAAGAGAAGAAAAAAAGACGCCGCTGAGGGAGCAGATGTTCTTTGACTCTACCCTTCTTATGCGTGCCAGCCTTATATTTATACAAAGACTCTGCCAAATGAAATTCATTGTAGAGTAAATACTTACACAGCACACATGTGTGTGTTTCCCATTCAGGAACTCTTAAAACACTAGAAAATGTCATTGAAAGACAAAGCGATTGGGTGATTGGCACATGTTGGTGCAGTTAAGTGTAAATTTTCCAACTTCACGCGTCTTCCTCTATAAGTGGGTGTGTGATTGAGCATGTTCTGGTAACTGCCAGTAGGTGTGCGAGTGTGTGGTGTGCAATAACTCCATATGCACGGTGCCGCCAACACTAAAGCCATTAGATCTCAGCGAGAGAGCCAGAAGTACTTTAGTGCTGCAGGTGTGACCCAAAGCCCCTAACCTCCTCCATCACAAAGCCGGGGATGGCGGAAAACAAAACAAGACAGAACAGAGTAAAGCAGGGTCACCGGTCGGGGGGTTGGCTGGTGGGGCATAGGTAGGATACTGATTGCCCCTTTCTCATGCTTCAAAATCACATTGTTCCCTTGCTAAAAACACCCAAGCAAACTCTTAAACAAAAAGGGAACATGGTCCCCTCTAACACTTAATAAGAAAACAATGCATACTTCTAAGTGTATGCTCTCGATTTAGAATTACTGCTTTCACTCGTTCTGTCTTACAGAATGCTTTGAAGGCTCACATGGACCAAAAGCATACAGTACAGGATTACATGGCCTTTTCATGGCCGATTTCACCAGAGAACTTAATTGTGGTCCTTCGCTACAATATACAGTGAGTGGCTTTATCTTCTTCTCGATAAATAGTGCTATATGGGATTTGTGACTCCCCTGCCTCCTGTTGAGAGTTTCCAGGGACCATGGTCCACAGAGAATGTGGGAAAGGCAGGCTTTTGGTTGCATAGAGGGAACATCAGATAGGATAAAGTATTATTAAAACCCCCAATGTTTTAGAGTTTAATATAATCAGCAGCGGAGCAGACACGCTCTACTTGCAGCTATGTTGAATGCCATCTCATCTAATGAATTCTCCTTTGCTCTCTCGGAATTTGTTGAGGTATCTGCTCATGAGCGTTCTGTGGAGACTGAGTCTCAGAGGTAAACAGTGGGACGGAGGAGGTATTTTACAGACGAGGGGGACAGAGACTTAGGATTACATGCAAGTGGTTTAAAGTACAGTCAATGGAAAATGTGTAATTATCTAAGGCACTCAGACTGAACAAATATAAAGCACTCCAGCTAGGGGTCTCGCCAGCCATGTTCTGTCCTGCACTGCAGAGAGAGTTCCGAATCTGAGCTTAGCCCAACAACATTCAGAATGAGAGCCCAGGCCACGTTATGAACCGTCGCAAAATACTAATGAAATATTAATTATTAGCCGTGTGTGACAGCGAGATGAGCCCGGGCCGGTTCCCACAGGAAGACCTGTCAGCGGACTGAGGAAGAAGGAGAGGGAGAGTGAGACAGACGGGATGAGGAGGCCCTGACCTTTACTGTCAGTCGAGAGAGAGGGACCGCGTCAGCGAAGGAGGGGGAGAGATCAAGAGAGAGAAGAAGCCCCAGAGCCCCCTGACTCTTGTCTTACGCCAGTCATCCGCTGGGACACATCATTCTGACCTGCCCTGATCCATGACTGTTCTGCTCAACAGCTTTCCTCCAATCAGCCGGCAGGAAGTCCTCTGACTGCCACACACAGCGCAGCTATCGTCTGCATGGGAGACGTTTAAAGAGCTTTAAACTTTGTTTTGGCTGCTGCAAACTTCACTAAAACTACTAGAATGCATCATAGTACAGCAATGCTTTTTGTGACATTTAATGCTTCTTAAGAGACCCATGTAAATTAATTTACCTTAGAAGAATATATTCAGTAGCATATATTAAAATATCCAAGGAAATGATCTACTCACTCTGATCTACTCTTTTTTTTTAATGCTATTTATTTGATCCAGTAAAACAGTAATTGTTATATTAACAACAGTAATACTTTGAAACATTATTACAATTTAAAATAACAGTTTATTCCAGTGATGTCAAAGCTGAATTTTCAGCAGCCATTATTCCAGTCTTCTGTGTCACTCGATCCTCCAGAAATCATTCTAATATGCTGATTTTCTGTCACCAGTGGAGTTTTTGTTCCTTTCCACAAAAACCTTAATAAAAACCCTAAATCCTTAAAATCTGTCCTCTTGCATTACTGACAAACTATTTTCCTGTTTGACACCGTAAAGCTGCTTTGACTCAATCAGTATTGTATGAAGTGCTATATAAATAAAGGTGACTTGACTTTACTTGGTGCTCAAGAAACATTCTTGTTATCAATGTAGAAAACGACTGACCATTATCCAAACCTCTGCGGTGTCTCTCTATGATCAGGGGCCATATTTTCTCAGCAAGCTGCACAAAAAGATCTACTGGAAAACAAAACTGTGTGGATGTAATTGCTGTGTCAATTCTATTAAAATCACTCATACGTAGATATGTAGATATGTTAGTTATCCTTAAACAGTGCCTCCTCCATAACGGGACAGCTGTAGGAGTAATTGAAGGGATTGTGGGGTTTTAATCCACTCTCACTTCCTAGCTATTCACATACAGTTTACCACAACACTGCTGTAGCCCTACATGCATGAGATCAAACCCTAGTGTAAAATTATCACAGCAACCATACACTCAGCTCTATGAAGAAACCAGGAAACCTACGTCAGTGTTTATATATATATATATATATATATAAATTATGTTTAACACACACTTATTTATTTTATACTGTAACATATTTGAAAATGTATTAAATATTCTTGCAATGGCAAAGCTAAGTTTTCAGCAGCCAATTCTCCAGTCTCCAGTCATAATTGAGCACTATTTGTTATTACTGGCTGCAAACCATAGTTTACCCTGCACTCGCTGAAGTCCACTGAGAAGAGACCAAAGCAGCACTGAAGACTTGAGCAGCGCATGTCAACACCACAGAAACCTCCAGAACATACAGCAGTCAGAGCGCTTCAGACGGCCCAGTAACAGGAGCACGTAGCCCTCAATGACAGCTCTCAACACGGGACATTACTTTGTCCTGTGCAGTGGGAGGGGAGGCAGGTGTGTTGTGGTGTGACAAAACCTGAGGTGACAGCTTGTGTTTTCATTCGGCCCCCCCGCAGGACACAGTATATCGGTTCAGTCACGCTGTTTCAATCTCACTCGATCTCTGCTTCTTTCTATCAGTCATTGTCATATGGGTTTTCTTTCTTTAATTCATCGGTTTCAGCATAATTCCTAGCTTTTATCAGCTTCTTTCCATTTCAGGCACTTTGACATGACACGCAACACAGTTTATTTTTTTTTTATCAAGAAATATGTAAATTAATATCTATGGAACCAATAAAAATATGTGCATGTTTGATGTGTATATTTAATTACGCTCCCGTTCACAGATATGACATTCCCTCGATATCATAAAACTGCCTTGATAATAAATAATGTGTTATCAGCCTAGTTCAGACTACACAACTGCCAACGTTTAAAATCATGTTTAAACCCATAGCTTGCTCTCTCATTGGTTGTAGCTCATCGCAACACCTGACTTTAATCGCGGTTAAAATCCTGTAATTGCAGAATTGCATTCCATCTGACATTTACTCACATATTCGTAAGTGAACTTCATCCTCTAATCCATTATTGCAAATGTATGAGTGTTCATCCATATATGTGTCATTTTCAGGTCCTTAAATAGGTTAATATTTTATTGATTAGCAAAAGTTTCCATTCACCTGTCATTTCAACCACAAGCAGGTTTGATAGTGTGACTCTGAAAGATGATTGTTTTAAATGGTAACCTCTGATATTTATGCAGCAGGAGGGAAATTTAATTTGAAATGCATTGGGCTTTTCTCTGCCGCTTTTTTGACTGAAGCAAATGATACTGCGTTATATATTTAAACTCGTTATTTATTAACATCATATATTACAGGGTAAATTCATTAAAACAAACTCAGCCTTAACTTGTTGGACTACCACTATAATATTTTTATTGTATTTATTTATTTATGGTAAATTAGCCAATATTTATTTGTTTGAGAAGACAATAGCTTAGAATATGTTTCATTCTCTTGCATTCCCCCCAGTTGTTTTTGAACCCAATTGAGTGTCTTTGTTGAGGCATGCTAACTGCAGACTTGCAAAAATATGACAAAGGCTTTTCAGTTGTTCCCTCTTTCCACATTAGACTCTCTCTGTTTCTCTGGGAGGCCAATCAAGGCCACTTCTGTAGGCTCTTGTCGTCCCTTTAGCCTTTGTGACTACAGAAAGATCCCTTCATTCCCCATCCCTCACCCTGCTCTTGTAGCGCACACACACACACACACACACACACACACACACTTAAATACATACACGGCCCACCACTCAAAAATCCTCAAGTGATTCAAAACAAAACCCTCAGACTGCTGTTATTAAGCACCGACTTTAGCGAGCGTAACTCCCAGCTGCCTTTAATCCCTCCACAGGGGTGACATCCAAAGAGCCAGTATTCATGTCCAATAATGCTGGCAAAACCAACCTGGAGACTTTTAAAGCACCCAGCTCAGTCTTGGTAACCATTCTCTCTTGGGAATGAGCATGAAAAGGCTTACAGAAGAACAAGGAAGGATCTTCAGATCTGAGATTTAAAATAACTCTATATTAGTTTGTTTTCTTGGCATTCAGCTCTCACACAGTGACGCCTCTTCATCTCATGGTGAAGAGTAGTCTCTAAGCAAGCCAGAGCTTTGGCAAATGAGAGTTCTTTGGGCCTATATGAAGCTTTTGTATTTTCCTTTTCAGCCACAAAAACAAAAAAACAAAAAAACATCTCTTTAGAAGCAGAGCACCACCGATCTCAGGAAAATTTTAAGTTCACTTCCTCATACTAAGGCATTACACTTTTTTGCTGCTTTTGTCCATTTCATCCTTAAGAGAAACAAAGGTGAACCTTGAGAATACTAATCACCAGGGTTCTGAAATTTTAATACTGACCACACACACACAAAAGAGTGTGTGCACACGTGTACCAGTGATTGCGGCATTGAGTACGGAATAATTCATCATGTCTAATTAATTATTCAGAATAAATGGGAAGATGTCATCTCAGAACAAAACTTTGTAGTGCAGTTAAAAAGCGAAGACAAACTCCAGCAGTCTTCCTCAGCAGAGCTGGTGTGTGTTTGAAGATCTGCTTGCTCCAATACATTTGCCAAGACTCTTTAAATCACACTTGATTACCTTTTAAATAAAACTGCATGCTAAACATCTGCAGGCCACTTCTTATTGAGTGTTTTACTATTATATGGCCACTAAAATAGATTTTCTTTGTAATACGAAGAGACTCAAAAGCCAAACAATGCATCCTAAAAAGAACCAGTTGTTCTATCAGGTGATGTATTTAATGACTTCAAACAAGGGAGATGAATACAGTTATATGCCTCACTTACAAAAGGGTTTTGTGACTCAATAATATAGCAGCTCCTACTGATATCTACCTACTTCTGAATTAAAAAAAAGAAAGTAATAATAACCCATGCTACAGACCACAGGCCAAACGCTGGGAGCTGTTACAGAAATAACAATCTGAACATTTTCATTTAGAGAATTTGTTTTTGTTTACACTGCCACAATCCTTCATCTGCAAGAGGCAAGCTGTCACTCACAATTTGGCAAAATCTAAGTCTATGAATATTTAATTGGGATCGATTCCTCTGAGTCAATAAACTATTGTCCAAACTGCCTTTGGTTTTGTTTCTTAGCCTTGGCACAAAGAAGTTGTCTTCAAATAATGTGTGATCTACTTTCTCCATATAATGCTTTCTCCATATATGTTACACTAGCTGTTTTTCCATCCACCTATTTTTATGCGCATTTTGGAATATCTTATGCGCACAATTGTGTTGAATAAACCTTTTATCCAATAAGAAAAAGGTGTGCATAAACTAAGATGGAAACAAATTTACCAAGCAAATTATTAAATATGAAAGTTATTATATTCAGAGGCTCCTTCTACTTTTATTAGTGATATTTAGTGCCAATGTATCAGGGAGTGAAGATTTTGTCCTCGTTGACTAATTGGAAAGAAACTACACTTAATTTGCAAATGTTTTATGCAATATTCCAACTTTGCACATAAGTTAAATTTACAACTTTAAATTGAAACATAGCTACTGTTAATGTTATTATTGCTAATTGTAATTTTAGTTATAAATATATATATATATTTTTTACATATGATAAAGTGTTATTCATGTGTTACCATTAAACTATTAAAATAAATATTATTCTAGACAGAACAACTTGTCTAGCTTTCATGCTGTGATATGACTACTGATGTCATCATATAAAGAAGACAATTTAACACTTCTAGTGGAGACTGTCTGGCTAGTATAAGAGAAAGAAACAATGACATGAATACTAAGCAGCTCTGATGATTGGAAGTGTTGCTAAGAGCAGCTCTGTGACAGTGACATTGGCCGTCAATGTCAGACGACTCCGCCACGCCTCGGCAAAGAGCTCCATTTTGAGCCATAATTAGCTTAAACATTCCCAGTATGAAAAATTCATGATAGCTTTGGATTTTTTTAATTGCGGGAGCATTCTGCGTTAATCGAAGTCATTTAGGGAGCCTTCTGCTTGACACGTGAAGGAGAGGAAAATAAATCAAACATCTGACTCTCTTAGCCAGTTAACCCCTTCTGTGGCAAGCTGTTTATTTTAATGGGGCCTGATCTGACAATTCTGGTCCTTACAAATCAATCAAACGCTGTCAGCGTGATAAACATAAGAGGCGTATGAAAACTACTTAATGCACGTTTTTATAAAAGTAGTCTATACAACTCATATGATCACATAATTTCATCAGCAAGATGGAGAAATGAATCAGAAATTCATTAGATTCATCAAGAAATCATACAGACTAATGAATGGAGTCAACTGATTCATCGAAAAGATCCAACTCATTTGAACAATTCATTCACAAAATTGATTCATGAACTTACCAGTCACTCATCAATGTGCCAGGCTAGTCCACATACTGAGATTTTCAGAGCATTCAATTGTACATTTTGGTCTTTTCCTATAAAAAAAATTATACACTTTCGTTTCAGTTTCATGAAAGAAATAAGATTTGGCGTGACGTGTGTAAATAATATTAGAATTTACTTTTGGGTGAACTATCTCTTTAAGAAGTTTAGAAACTAAAGGCAGAATGCATTATAGCAGAGTCTATTTCTCATCAACAGAAAAGCACAGTAAAACCTTGCTCTATTTGCCGTGTAAAAAGAAGATCAGTGTGCAATTTGTCCTTGTCTCTTCTTCTCCTTCCCTCTTTGAAGTATTGTTCAACGTTTTTCAGGATGAGGGTCGGAACGAATCAATGTCCATGCATCAATATCACAGCCATAAAAAAACTATTTACCTAAAGCAAGGATCTCGGCCATTGATTTGTTTCTGTGCTATGGAGAGCTGTGGTGTGCATAGGTTAATAGCGTTTACAGGGGAAAGTACCATCTTCCTCAAAAATAATGGCCAGGAAAAAAAAAGAAGAAAAAAAGAAATATAAATATAATACACTACCGATAAACCTTCACTCTAGACAAAAAATAATAATAATAATTGTATTGATCATTCCAAGCATTTAAGGAAACTTTGGTTTTGGTGGTGCTGAAAATGTCAACCGGATAAGGAAGCGTTTCACCAGGTCTTTCAATTGGAAAACTACATTTCATTCCCTGGGGGCTATTGTGTTCATGTTTCATGTATGTCAAAAAGCAAGAGCAAGCGAGACACACACACACACACACACATGAATTGTCACTGATATTCTGCCTATGCTTCATTGTATTAAATGCTCTGCTGGTTTTGATGCTCACAGGGCACCGCTACTCTTGCAAAGCTCACCAGTTTATTATCATCACTTGTGGAATTCTAAACAGCTGCCTGAATGTTCTATTCATCTCCACATATTTCCTATTCCATGCTGCCTCCATCACTCCAGCCCCCTTTCGGTGACAGCGTTTGTCCCACCGGCCGCTCAATCGTGCACTCCCGCTGCTAAAGGATGATGAGTGGAGTGCCGAGTTGCAGGTAAAGGATGATGTGTGAAGCCCTGCTGCTGATGACAGCGTCTCTGTGACAGCACATCAATGAAGGCCCTTGATGGATGTCGGGCTGGAAGCAGGGCCCTGATTAAAGAGCCCTACGCCCAGCAGCACGCATCTGCCACCTGTCCCCAGTCAACTGTCACTGCAGTTGGATACAATAAAATAGGGGCTCATGGTCATCAGGGTTTTCGGTGATGTGACAACAAGCACATTTCACAAGTGCCAATCAAGCATGTCTCTCACACAGGCCCCACCCTCACCCCTCTTCGCCCTATCTTCCTCCCCCAGCTACTCACCCAGAGATCAGAGGGAAATCAGTGAGTAGCACTGATTTTGAGGTTCAGCAGGGATTTAGTGTGGTTGCCTAATCACACTACTAGTAATGGGCTTATATCAATTAGCGGAATAGAATACCAACATGAAAAAGTTGGATAAAAATGTATAAAAATTATCAGAAATATTAAACAGCATGCAATACAGAACAGAAACCCTGTCAAATGGTACCATTTCATTGTTGCCACATTGCCTTATTGTGTTTAATTGAGTCATTGACATCTTGTTATCATTTTTGTTTGAAGTTGGTTTGATTTAGCACATAATCCACTTTTGGGTAAATATAACTCTTTACAGCATGATCAAATGAATAATAATAATAAAAAAAGAGGATATATATATATATATATATATATGTATTATATATATATATACACAGTATTGTTCAAAATAATAGCAGTACAATGTGACTAACCAGAATAATCAAGGTTTTTAGTATATTTTTTATTGCTACGTGGCAAACAAGTTACCAGTAGGTTCAGTAGATTGTCAGAAAACAAACAAGACCCAGCGTTCATGATATGCACGCTCTTAAGGCTGTGCAATTGGGCAATTAGTTGAAAGGGGTGTGTTCAAAAAAATAGCAGTGTCTACCTTTGACTGTACAAACTCAAAACTATTTTGTACAAACATTTTTTTTTCTTCTGGGATTTAGCAATCCTGTGAATCACTAAACTAATATTTAGTTGTATGACCACAGTTTTTTAAAACTGCTTGACATCTGTGTGGCATGGAGTCAACCAACTTGTGGCACCTCTCAGCTGTTATTCCACTCCATGATTCTTTAACAACATTCCACAATTCATTCACATTTCTTGGTTTTGCTTCAGAAACAGCATTTTTGATATCACCCCACAAGTTCTCAATTGGATTAAGGTCTGGAGATTGGGCTGGCCACTCCATAACATTAATTTTGTTGGTTTGGAACCAAGACTTTGCCCGTTTACTAGTGTGTTTTGGGTCATTGTCTTGTTGAAACAACCATTTCAAGGGCATTTCCTCTTCAGCATAGGGCAACATGACCTCTTCAAGTATTTTAACATATGCAAACTGATCCATGATCCCTGGTATGCGATAAATAGGCCCAACACCATAGTATGAGAAACATGCCCATATCATGATGCTTGCACCTCCATGCTTCACTGTCTTCACTGTGTACTGTGGCTTGAATTCAGAGTTTGGGGGTCGTCTCACAAACTGCCTGTGGCCCTTGGACCCAAAAAGAACAATTTTACTCTCATCAGTCCACAAAATGTTCCTCCATTTCTCTTTAGGCCAGTTGATGTGTTCTTTGGCAAATTGTAACCTCTTCTGCACATGCCTTTTTTTTAACAGAGGGACTTTGCGGGGGATTCTTGAAAATAGATTAGCTTCACACAGACGTCTTCTAACTGTCACAGTACTTACAGGTAACTCCAGACTGTCTTTGATCATCCTGGAGGTGATCATTGGCTGAGCCTTTGCCATTCTGGTTATTCTTCTATCCATTTTGATGGTTGTCTTCCATTTTCTTCCACGTCTCTCTGGTTTTGCTCTCCATTTTAAGGCATTGGAGATCATTTTAGCTGAACAGCCTATCATTTTTTGCACCTCTTTATAGGTTTTCCCCTCTCTAATCAACTTTTTAATCAAAGTACGCTGTTCTTCTGAACAATGTCTTGAACGACCCATTTTCCTCAGCTTTCAAATGCATGTTCAACAAGTGTTGGCTTCATCCTTAAATAGGGGCCACCTGATTCACACCTGTTTCTTCACAAAATTGATGACCTCAGTGATTGAATGCCACACTGCTATTTTTTTGAACACACCCCTTTCAACTAATTCAACTAATTGCCCAATTGCACAGCCTTAAGAGCGTGCATATCATGAATGCTGGGTCTCATTTGTTTTCTGAGAATCTACTGAACCTACTGGTAACTTGTTTGCCACGTAGCAATAAAAAAATATACGAAAAACCTTGATTATTCTGGTTAGTCACATTGTACTGCTATTATTTTGAACAATACTGTATATATATATATATATATATATATATATATATATATATATATATATATATATATATATATATACACACACACACACACACACACAAACACATCCCTACATGTGCCAGCCTTGCTGCCCAGCTCAATCCATCATTACTACACTAAATCATCTCTCTGTCAATAACACCACTGCAACATATTACAGTCATGTGGATACTGTTATTTTTAATGACATTCAGCAGTCCCCTCGGGCTAATGGAGTGAACAAGAAATACAGAGAGAGAGAGAAAGAATGCATAGGTAGGCAATAACATTAGGCAGAAAAGTGCTTAGCAGCTTGAAAAGAGTCGAGAGTGAGCGAGCAGTGGAAGTGTTAAATACTTAAGGAAGACTGTTATCTCCATGATAGTTAATTGCTAGTTTGTTCAGTCAGAAACGTTCTATGAAAGATCTTTGAGATTCTGGAAAAACCTGGGAAAAGTTTCCATCAAACTGGTGAGTCCATCTCCATCAGCTGGATATAATTGTTCATTTAATATTAGAATAGGTTTTTGACATTCTCATTTATTACAAGAGCTCAATGCAACCTGAACTTCTGGATGTGTGTGTGTACTGATATCAATGTCACGCCTCCTCAATAACTCAGACAGGGCAGTGTGCTTATCTTTCTTTGACACTCAGATCAATCTTGCTTTTAATCCAGAACCCATTCGCAGTCTTTCTCACTTTAACTCCACACATCAAACACAAACATCACACCCCTCCTGTGAATGTGCGTGTCTGTGTCCAATCAAGTCAACGACACAGGGTGGGTGGCTGATCTTCCAGAATCTACATTATACACTTCATAGTAAGCAGTGCTGGGTGATGTTAAACACTCTTTATTTTCATAGATTTATAGTGTTAATAGATTGAAATGCTGAGAATATGTATAAATAAATAGTGAATTCAAATTCTATGTCTTTTTGGTTTCAAAATATGTATTACATTGTTTATTTTGTTACATATTTTTTTTTAAATATTATTTTTATGAGGGGGATATATTTATACACACACACACACACACACAAATTTAGATTTTTTATTTAGTAAGGATGATTAAAAAGTGAGTAAATACATTTGTTACAAAAGATTTCCATTTCAAAATGTTCTTTTAAACTTAATATTCTTTGTACGTATAGAGAAATAGCATAAAAAAATTTAAATAAAATAAAAAAATAAAATAAAATAAAGGATTCCACCAAAATTAGGCATTAAAATAGTTTTAAATGTTCATAAGGAATGTTAGAATGATTTATCAAGGACCATGTGACGGTATCGTTTTGCATTATATACTGTATATATACACACGTATATACACACACACATATATATATATATACACACAGACACACACACACATCTTAATAAATTAGGGTGTTGTGTAAAAAGTTCATTTCATTAATTCAACTCAAATTGTGAAACTCATGTATTAAATTCAGTGCACACAGACTGAAGTAGTTTAAGTCTTTGGTTATTTTAATTGTGATGATTTTGGCTCACATTTAACTTAAACCCACCAATTCACTATCTGAACAAGTTGGAATACTTCATAAGATCAATAAAAAAAAAAATTAGTGAATTGTTGGCCTTCTGGAAAATATGTTCATTTACTGTACATGTACTCAATACTTGGTAGGGGATCATTTTGCTTTAATTACTGCCTCAATTCAGTGTGGCATGGAGGTGATCAGTTTATGGCACTGTTGAGGTGGTATGGAAGCTCAGGTTTCTTTGACCGTGGCTTTCAGTTAATTCACATTTTGGTCTCTTATTTCTCATTTTCCTCTTGACAATACCCTATAGATTCTCTATGGGGTTCAGGTCTGGTGAGTTTGCGGTCCAGTCAAGCACGCCAACACCATGGTCATTTAAACAACTTTTGGTGCTTTTGGCAGTGTGGGCAGGTGCCAAGTCCTGCTGGAAAATGAAATCAGCATCTTCAAAAAGCTGGTCAGTAGAAGGAACCATGAAGTGTTTAAAAATTCCTTGGTAAATGGGTGCAGTGACTTTGGTTTTCAAAAAACACAACGGACTAACACCAGCAGATGACATTGCACCCCAAATCATCACAGACTGTAGAAACTTAACACTGTACTTCAAGCAACTTGGGCTATAAGCTTCTCCACCCTTCCTCCAGACTCTAGGACCTTGGTTTCCAAATGAAATACAAAACTTGCTCTCATCTGAAAAGAGGACTTTGGACCAGTGGCAACAGTCCAGTTCTTCTTCTCTTTAGCCTAGGTAAGACACCACTGACATTTTCTGTGGCTTAACAAGAGGAATATGACAACTGTAGCCAAATTCATGGACACGTCTTGACTCCAGCCTCAGTCCATTCCTTGTGAAGTTGATTCAATTCTGGAATCGTTTTGCTTGACAATCTTCCTAAGGCTGCATTGCGGTTCTCTCGGTTGGTTGTGCATCTTTTTCTTCCCCTCAACTTTCTGTTAACATGCTTGGATACAGCACTCTGTGAACAGGCAGCTTCTTTGGCAATGAATGCTTGTGGCTTACCCTCCTTGTGAAGTGTGTCGATGATTGTCTTCTGGACGACTGTCAGATCAGCAGTCTTCCCCATGATTGTGTAGCCTAGTGAGACAAACTGAGAGACTATTTTGAAGGCTCAGGAAACATTTGCGGGTGTTTTGAGTTGATTAGATGACTGGCATGTCACCATATTCTAATTTGCTGAGATAGTGAATTGGTGGGTTTTTGTTAAATGTGAGCCAAAATCATCACAATTAAAAGAACCAAAAGACTTAAGACTACTTCAGTCTGTGTGCATTGAATTTATTTAATACACAAGTTTCAAAATTGGTGTTGAATTACTGAAATAAATGTATATAAATAAATATAAATAAACACACCTGTGTGTGTGTGTGGGGGGGGGGGGGGGGGTATGACACAGGTATTACAAGGAGAGGGTGACTTATGAGGACATAACCCATGTCCCCATTTTTCAAAACGCTTATGGGCCATACAGAATAAGTTTTTTTTTGTGAAAGTAAAACTGCACAAAGTTTCCTGTGAGGGTTAGGTGTAGGGTTGGTGAAGGTTTGTACAGTATAAAAACCAATACGGCCATAGGATTTCTACACATTTCACAAAAACAAACATACGTGTGTGTGTGTGTGTGTGTATATACAAATACACACATACATACATACACATAACTCTCTTATCTATCTATCTATAATCATTCAAATGTTTGAGGTCAGACAGATTTATTTATCTTTAAACTTAAAACTTGTCCAGGATATGATATCAACTCAAGATTGATTTTCTTTTCTTTCTTTGTGATAAAGAAAACAGCTCACACTGAGAGGGTTTGTTTGTAGAACAAAAGTCAGAATTTATTCTGTTGATCTGTACATTGAACAAGAGTACTCGGACTGCAGCACACACGCGCATACACACACATACACACACGACCGATGTTAACCAGGCAAAACCAGCTGTGCACAGGTGAGGAGTGCAACTGGTTCACATGGAAACATTTGATTTTGCTTTCCATTTTCTTTCTATCCTTGTTCTCTGTTTGAGTCCCTGTGGAGTCAGACTCAAGGTGCAGTGAGGCCAAGTTTAGCTGAAATTAAGCCAGGTTCAGCCTAAAAACTCAGTAGGAATAAAAATTCTCCACTGAAAGTCCTTTTAGTCCAGGCTTGGGCTTGATCTGTGTGCAAGTAAAGCAGGCCTAACGTATGGGGAACAGGGACAGTTGTGAGAAGGAAGATCCCCCTGACAGCAGCCCTCAATGCTAAAATCAATGCTAACCAGTATGTGACCATATCAAATGAAAATAACCACAACCACCCACAAACGCAGTCCTGAAAGAGAGCATGTTCACAGTTATTTCATACAACATTGTCCATCAACGACTTTCCCCTAAAATATTGACATTATATATATATATATATATATATAGGTTTCTAGGTATTTATTCAGCAGCAAGAATGAAGAGATGACAGACATAATAAAGACACAAAAAGAAAATGCAATACGATCAATTTCTGAAATAACTGTCTGGTCTTGAGGTCAGTTCATAAAGCCGAAGACATATTTGCTTCACATGACGTAGAACCATCAAAAACATCTTGACAGGAAAGTGTTCGCAAAAACAAAATCACTCAGTTTGCCTTCAGTTGGCATGTTACATGCTCTAAATGAATCAACTGTCTATATTAATATAAAATGTCACAGATACCCACGCCTGATTGTATTTTTGTGGACGGACGTATTTATGTTCCGCTGAGTGGCAGTCGCTCAACAAATCCCATATTTCCAAGACTGAACTGAAATGCAAATTGGAGACTTTGTTCCCAAACAGTTCTTAAAGACAACAACAAAGAATTTCTTTGGAAGGGCACCACTTTGGTAAGTTAAGAAAACCCTCTTCCGTTAACATACTGCAAAATATCATCACCACAAAAAGACAGACTACCATGTTAGCTGCACTGTATTTCTACAGTGGGATTGACTTTCACATTAACTGCTGAGGACCACATTGTGAGAGTCTACTGCCCAGTAATATTTAGGTAGATGGTTTGGATTATTAGGCTTCTTACTCCAGCATTAGGTTTGTATTGTACAATAAAGACAAGATTATATGGCCATGGCTAGATCCTGCGTGCACGGTTTTAAAAGTCTGTTGATTTGGAACAGAGTATGTGAGGTAATTTGTTAGAGAGGTATTGTCTTATTCGAAATATGAAAAACAAAATTTTACGCCATGCTGGACGCAATTCCTAAGATTTTATCTGATGCTTTATTTTTATCCCCCAAATCCTGCTGCTAAAAAAATGAACATTAACCAGTTTTATTCATGCAAAGCGGAACGGCCTCCAGAAAAAGTAGAAAAATTAGCACCATCTGAGGTACATAACACAGATTAGACCACCCATGCCTGCTGTAGCACCATCGACGGGATACAAATTTAATTACTGCAAGGAAACACTATCTACTGCCATGCAATATCTGAAATAAATCTATACCATACATATATATCTGAACAAGGTACGAGAGTGGCAAGACTGTCCTAGGAACACAGACGATGAGCAGCAATGAGGTAGGACTGTGACTCTACAAGCTTGTTTTCAGACTAAGAATAACCTGAACTTGTGTTTTATCAAAAATACATTTCTTTCACTAGTAGAGTTGAGAATATTGTTTGTTAAATAAGACTGACTCTGAGTAGGGTTCTTTATTGTAATTGTGATCATGAAAAAAGTGAAAGCGCAACAGGAAGTTGCTGTTCTTGCTATAGCGGAATACTGGGCAGTTTTTGGAATTGCTGCGGCATGTGGGCGGGTCCTCAGCATTTGATTGACAATCACAGAATGTAGCTTAGTGAAGCAAAGCAATGCTAACTTTTTTTTTCTCCCCCACGAATGTCCGCGGACACTACTTTTTTGGCATCATAAAGAAAAAAAAAAGAAGAAAAAATTATAATTTCAATCTGAACAATATAGCTATTTCCATTATCTAAAGCTTAATTCTCTTTTAATACAGAACAGAAAACAACATAATTCAGACAACAAAGATGTCAGCAACACCTCGTAAAATCGTCTTTTTTTCAGTAAAAATATATTCTGGCTGTTTCTTTCCTGTTGGTTTAGCTTAGATAACTGTGGATAGCCTTAGCAGGGGCTTTTTTTTTGTACAAGTTCATACTTAAAATAAAACTGTCCAAAACTGTTCATTGCTGAGATTCCACTTTGGCTTATTTTCAACAGAACAACACAAACCCCCAACACTCAGACTGGACTGAACTCGTCTGACATGACATAACATCTCTTGGACAACACACAGAGAACAACTCGGATGATATGTTGATCCCTCATGCGCTTTGCACCGGACTTGCCGTTTTCCACGGGCAGAGACCAGCTCAAAGCTAAGCACCGCTATTACATAGCCACTGAAAGCATAGGCACCAGCCTCACCACGGTCTCCCAGAAGAGATAAACAGCCTCCGCCAGGCTACTGCGTCACTTTTGTAGCCTTTTAGCCTATAAATACTGTACATGATTGTATTTAAAAGTCAGATTTTCCCTGATGGGATTCATGGGTTTGATCTCACAACTGTAGAAATTTTTAATTTTTAATTTTCCTCGGATCTCAACAGCTCCGTGCCCGAATTTAGTCTCTGAGCAGCTGCGAGGCACAAAAAAAAAACAAAATAAAAAAAACAACCAAAGGGCAATACATAACGCTGTAGTCTCTTTCAAGGCAACGAATCCAATAGTAAATCTCCACATCATAAGTATGACCACATGGACCGATGATAAAGTTTTGTTATCATTCACCCTCTGCACACCTAAAACCACCATTTTCCAGTATACCCACACAGTACGTACGCTCATTATGGAACATCAAATATTCAATAAGTGTGGCAATACATATCACACAATACAGGAAATATCTACAGAAAAAAAGAAGAGAAAGACATTCAGTGGAACAAAAGAATCCTTATTACAATCTGTCCTCTCCCGTAATTACCTTGACATATTGGAGGTACGTCGCTGTAAGAAAGAAAGAAAGGAATCGCTTTTACATGCTCGAGAGAATGAGAAACAAATGGCTGCTAAACTGCTAGTGAGTGGCAGAAAACTGATAGCTGATTCGTGTTTTCTTGTGAATGTCTTTTCACAAGCATTGTTAAATGTTTGTTGACTTCTTTTTTTTAAATTGGCTTGGGTAAATCACAACAAAGAAAACCAACACTGATGGAGTTTTATACTTTTTTTTTCTCCTAAGGATTAAAGTGCTACGCTGTCAAAAATGGACAATGACTTCCTTGGAACAGAAAGGCGGGCGACGGCTGCCTCTCGACGGAAATGACTCCAAATGAAATGATAGCCCATAAATGACTCACAGTGAGGTGAAATTTATAAACTGAAGTTCTTGAAGCATCGAGATACCTGCGGTAAAAAATAATCCATGATGGAATCAATTTAAGATATGGGTTTCTGTCATTAGAGATGATGTATTCGTGAAGAGCCCTGCAGTCTTTGAGAAATACGAGTACCCAGGATCTACGTTAATAGCGAAACGTCACATATACACTGTAAAAGTAGAAATGATAATAAACTATATATGAACCAGCAAAGATAAAGACAGAATTACAACACTGTCTGACTCGGATTTGAACCAGAAGCTTAGTGAGATAAGGTGCAGCCTGGGTGCAAATGACAAAATGTTCAAAAACATGAGAATATATTCCAAGTATACACTGAAATGTTCTCCCCACTAATAAATGTACTTGATTTAGAAAAAAAAAAAAAAAAAAAGAAAGGTAGGGAGGCTTTTGCGTGGCAGATCTGTGGTTAATTCACAGTAAGCGATATGGCATCACAGTCAAGAACCCACATCTGCAAGAGGGTCTTTATTTCTAAACTGTTTGTGATGAAAATAAAGATGGCAAAGGGAGACAAAGGACTAAAGTGTGGATGGCTCATTGAAAGTTGTCACGATATCTTATTTCTTCCCCTAATGAGTGCGCCCTCTACAGGTGGGCTGAAGCTGAGACCAGACGGATGAGGCTAATGTGTAACCCCCAAGCACTGCTGACAGTTTTACCCCAGATCCACACTTGGTGCCAGGCATCTCTCCACACTCTACACCAAAGTGCAGTTAACGCAATATCAGCAGATATTACAATCACAGCTTGCTATAAAACGGAGAACACAGTTCCCAATGATTGCCAGCTAGAAAAAGGCCCTGCAGCACAGCTCTGAATTCCACTTATCCTCCGTCCCAAGTGCAATTTACGGCTGGTAAAAGGTCTTAGGTGGTATCCCTCTATGTAGACCCGATAATACAGAACTCCTGTCCCATGGCTAGTCCATCAAGTACACTGAAAACTAATTGGATGTGGCCTTGTTGCTTACAAGAATCGTATTTGACATTTTATGTCATTTTTACTGGATTGTTGTTAACTCTGGTTCTTTTGTACACAACATCTCCAATAATAGGAATTTATGTATATTTTAAAATACAGCATTAAATACTTTCTTCAGAGTTGAATCAGACAAAAAAAAAAAGTGTATGTAAAAAGCATATCTGAATTACTGATGCCATTTTCTTCAGGCCCCAAATTTTTATTCAACACATTCATGTTCATGCTATTCAAAAGGTCAGTAATTTTTTTTATTTTTTTAGAAAAATACTTTTATTCAACAAAAACATTTTTATTTAAAATAAATGCAGACATTGTGAACTTTTTATTCCTCAATGAACCGTGAAAAAATGTATAACAGTTCACACAAAAATATTATAAATATTATAATTGTTTTCAATATTGTTAACAGTAGAAATTGTTTCTTGAGCAACCAAATCAGTATGTTAATGATTTCTTAGGGATCATGTAACACTGAAGAATGGAGAAATTCAGCTCTGCCATCACAAGTAGAAATGACGTTTTAAAATTTAGTTTTTACTGCATTTTCTACACAAAAAAAAAAAAAAAAAAAATCTTACTGACTCCAAACTTTTGAACAGTAGTATAAATGTCATGAACACTTCAAAACCACAGGACTTTCCCAACAGGACTTGAAGGCATAGCCTAAAGCAAACATAAGGTGTCTACTGAAGACTGTAAAAAGTCTCAATTTAACCTTTAAGAGCAATTGATTCACCTTTTTGTTGCTCACCTCCAAAGAAACACTGCCAATTCATCTTCCAGGACAACGGTTTAGCACCACTGACTACATGTGACCTTTCCACCCCTAACAACCATCAAGAACAGACCATCAGTAGTCATCTCAGGAAAGCAATTAACAGGAGCAATTAGGCCTAGATTGATTAATTAAATCAATCGTTCATTAAGACGACACAGGGTGTGACCCTGTTTAAAAGTGCAACTCTTTATGTTAAGTACCTTTAGCATATGGTCCCTGTGAAGTGATCTACCTACCCCCCCTAAAGACTCGACGCTAAGCCAGCATTTATGACACCTTGCAAACATCCTCCTGAAACAAGACTTTTTCAGAAGGGAAACCTCTTTAGTACATTAGGACATGTTCTGACACAGAACACAAGCTGATGTGCCAAACACATTTTTCGCGCACACGATTTAAAGGATCGCTCCTGTCCATCAGGCATTAATATCCAACCCACCCCGAGATCCCCTCATTAAAGCTTACAAAAACCCACCCCACTGACTCAAAGAATGCACATCAGCATGCCAAGGCAGTGCGGAGAGAGGTAAAACTGTCAGACAGGCTGTGAAACAGGGTTTACGAGAGTAAAAGACAGAGAGGTCTGAGGAGGGCATCAATGGAAATCTCAATTGGCAGCGCCGGTGATTACGGGCACCTTGTTCACCAGAAGTCCTTGAGGAGTAGAATGAGCTATGGTGACAACTTCATCGCCCCCTACAGACCGTCGTAGGGGAAGTTCTCCATCTTCACCGTCTGCTGGATGAGAAGCTTGGACTCTCGTCGCTCCTCGTTTTTGATAGATTTGTTGATATCCATGATCTTTTCGCAGATGTATTTGTTCACTTTGGATAATCGCTGGGTGATCTCCGCGCTGTCAGCGGTTTCTTGAGACACACGATCATACAGACACTCTGGAACAAAATATTAGACAAGAAATTAGCAATGATTTTTTTTTCCTTTTGTCCATCTTAGTTTTCCTTCTAATAATTTTTTTTAAAACTTATTTAAATACCAGAAATAGAAATTGAAATAGTTTTGGAAGCTAAAATTTGTTCATCAATAACAATTGTCCAAATTATAAAACGTCTATTAGCAAAACCAAAAATATAACCCCAACCTAATCTTTCATTTAATTTTAATAGCAAATCTTTTAAAGTTAGTGTGTCTACCTCTAACAATTTTGAGCTTGCTCGGTGAGAGCGGTGGTTTGGGCAGGGCATCTTTCTTCTTCTTCGTAGCGACGCCAGTCACACTGCGGTTCTTCAGGGTTTCCGTGCCCCAGATCATCACCGCCAGGTTTTTGGTGAATTTCGAGTCTCCCTGTGTCCGCTGTAGCTGGTGCCACTTCTCCTCCTCCACCCAAATCCCTCCACCCAAGTGCACCTGCAGGTGACACACTCTTCTTCAAATATACACACTATCACAGACAAGATTTTGCTTTGTGTTTGAGACAATGTAGCTCTCCCTTCACAATGAACAAAACAGCTGTTTATGGAAGATGAAATGCAACATTCCTCACACGCTCCTCCCAGTGTCTCTTCCACTATTACAAACATGTGTGATTATTTTTTAAATGTATGTAAATATCTGTTATCTCAATGCCTTTATCAAGGTAATACTAAATAATAAAAAAACAAATACATTTTCAAAACTTTTGACCAATGAAAATCCATGACCTTTTATAGATGCTTGCAAACCAAGTTTTACTCAAGAGCAATAATTAGCTTATGAAATATTTTATCACAAAGCATAACTAGAAAATATATACCCATAAAAATAAAATTGATAAATGATCCATGACTGCAGGAACCCTGTCCAGAGAAAGTCCTGGTGTTTTGTGGTATGCAACAGCACTTAAACCCTGCCGCATACCTTATAAAAACCTAGGTACCGAAAACCACATATGAGAGATGCGTCACACATAAATTCAGTGGTGAGGTGTCTGGGTTCATTAAATGCAGTAATGTGTTTTGACAGATGCCAGACGAGAGTGTTGACTTTTAAGCCACACTGTGGAGGACACAGCCCAACAAGCCATCAGGTGGATTGATGGGCAGCCGGTGAGTAACAGCTGAGGTATTGTGCCTTCTGCTTTGTCACCCTAAGCAGTCTTCAGGCTCCAATCCAGCAGCTTTTCCCCAATGCATCTAATGTGCTTTAGGCCCTGGTCCAGCAGACAAGCTTTTCACTGCTCTTAACTTAGAGGAGATTTGCTTTTCTACCACTACCTGTCACTCAGGGCAATTCCTGTGGTACAAATAATTAATGCCGGATATGTGTGCGGTATGTGAATGTGTAAGGGCCTTATTTGCTTTTGTTCTTCAAGCTCGAACTGAGAACCCTTTCAGCATGTAACACAAATTCCCCCCCTGTCATGCAAGGCAGGCGGAGGAACGCAAAACGTGGACCCGATGTCTGCTAACAGGGTTTAAAATCACAGCAAGCATTCTGGTTAAAAGGCCCTTTGAGACAGATGGGGAGGAAGGTTGGAGAAGGGATTTCGCTAGTCAATTAGACAGACCAAACCACTGCACAAACATTAAAAGAAACACTGAATTGCGCTAACACGAGGAGCATCCGAACCACTGAACTGTCTTGTTTGTACAACAGCTGAAAAGAGTTGCTGGAATACCATCTTGTTTTGAACTAATGACCCAAGTCAAGTCCCTTTTCTTTCATGATAGCCGTGAATGATGCTTGGATCCATCGAGTAAATATCAACAATAACCATAACTTTGGAAGGTCTCATGACAATTGACATGCCGTTATTTAATAAATAAATACAATAAGATGTAAGTTTATATATATACATATAATAGAGTTGGAAAGTTTGAGGTCAGTAAGATGTTGAAAACAGCTGTGCTGCGTAACATGGCGAAAATGTGATCACTTTTTTTCTCTTTAATTAATAGAGAAATTAACAAAACAGCAAATATTTGCAAGAGACATCTTTTGTAAGACTTCTTCAAAATCTTAACGGTCACATCTTTGGTGAATAGAAGTATTCACTTCATAAACAACTAAAAACATACTGACAGCAAACTTTTAAATGGTAGTGTATATATATATATTTTAAATATGTGGTGACTGATGGGCTACTTTTCTAATAAAAAGGCTAGAATAAAGTGAGATTGGGCATAATGACTTTCTGCGATGTTTAAAACTTTAAATTGAAAAGACACACACACACACACACAGGATTACATACTTTTCCATCATTGAAGGTATAGACGGTTCTCGGGGATGGGGAGTGGGTGGAGCTAGTGTTGGCTTCCTCTTGACACACCTCCTGTGGTTCACTGATCGGCTCTACCACCTCTGCTTTGATTGTCTGTGTGCCATTGTCGTGCATCGGCTCTGTATGAAGCAAAGCAAAACACTGCTCACCGTTCAGTGAAGCACAATTAAACAGAAGAAAGATGAGTGTTATCCTGAGAAAGTGTTGACAGCGAATGTTCCCCTCTCTCTAATGACAGTCTTGAAACTAGTCCAGCGTGGCCCGCAGTAAGTCCTGGCCCGCTCCCTTTGGAGCGCTGCCTGAAACATGGCTCTCCCGTGCCTCAAGACAACCAGGTCATTTAAGCTCAGTAAGCTGGCTTGGTGGCTGGCCGCACTAAGCTCTAATGTATCTGTTGAGTTTTAATAACGGTCAGTGAACTGCATGTCTGACCCTAAAGAACCCTGGCTGGTCTAATCTTCAGGCTGCTCCACCAGCTCACTCCAGACCACAGTCTGTTTCGCCCCCCCCCCAACACACACAGGCACAGCAGCTGGCCGGGACACTGGCCTGAGTGCTCTGAACACTATGTCCTCTTTAAGAAGCCTGTACTGTAGTCTTCATCTGAGTGGTTTATCAGTCCCTGCAGCTCAGAACTATGTGGAAAATGTAACGCTAACATCAAAATCATTAAACTATCAGGGTTGCCAATTTAACATGCTAATTTAGGATAATTATTTATAGCGATGCTTAATTTTTTTTCGGCCAAATAAAGTCTTGTAGATTGCAAAATGGATTGTTGTGGACTGCAGGAGGATAGACATATATTTAATAATATTAAATGACAATATAATGTATTGACTAAAGTCACTTTTTGTAAAGTCTATTCAACATTTTCATCCGCAATGATATAATGACTATGAATTATCTTCATTTGTAGGTTATCCTCAGCCAATATTGATGCATGCGATTAATTTGATTAATTAATACCATAATTACATTACATAATTAATTACTTGATATGCAGATTATTAAGAAAGTACTTGCTATGCTAAATAATTATCAAATTAATCAAATGATGAACATTTTAATTGACTGACAGCCAATTACACAAGTTCACATTTAAATTGCTGATGTAGTTAGTCCTTTTATTGGACACTAAATACGTCACTCACTACGGCTGACCAGCCATTGCTGCTTTTGTCATAAGTGTAAAAACAGCTCTATGAAGCCTTAAAAAATGCTAACCAGCAAAACTGCATTTTAAAGCAAGCATTTTAAAACGGATAGCTGTGACGTTAAATTCTAATTGGAAGAGCCATGGTTGAAGCAGTTAAAAACAAGTCTGATATTAATCAGAAAATCAATGTCAAGACCTGTTCAGTATGAATTTACAATGCAGATGCATTTAAAGAGTTTAGGTTAAAACCCTGAACTTCTATTATCCAGAGAACAATCACAATTCTGAATCAGATCTGAATCGATCTGTTCAATGATTTCGGTGCAAATATTTTACATTTTTACGTTTCGTTGGGTCAGCATTGGTGTGAACAGTTAGTTTGCCGAGTCTGCTGATATGTATGATTCTCACCGCTGCCAAGCCTCATGAGCAGGACGTCCTGCAGGCGTCGATTGAAATCTCGCAGCTCCTTGACTTCGGTCAGCAGACTGCCATACTCCTTGAGCTTCTTGGCCTGCTGCAGCAGCTGCCTGCGTGTGCGCTCCAGTTCCTGCTGCAGGCGTCTCATTTCCTCTTCCTGTTGCCTGTAGCTGTGCACCAGCTCCTCGTATAGGACACGAGGCACCACGGCCTCGTCCTGCTCTTCCTCTTCCTCTGTTGTGAGTCTGTCCAGCTCCTCTCCCTCAGTGCACGAGTTGACAGCGTTCCTCTCCAGCCGTGCCACCACTGCAGCCAGGCTTTTTGAGGAGTTGGAACTCGCCCGCTGCTGTTCCTGTGACTGGACCTGCATCACAACATTGAGCATCTTGACCAGTGTAAATTGCGTACAAGGAAATAATAATTATATATAATTTATTTTTTGGCTATCTACCTTTCTCCAGAGTAGGGTTGTGCAAAAAATCGAATGCGATTTTCATGCACATCACATCAGTAAAGACGCTTCTTTAATTAGAAGTATATCCCCAGCACGTGCGTTCAGATCAGGGTTGCCAGGTTTTCACAACAAATCCTGCCCAGTTGCTTCTTAAAACTAGTCCAAAACTAGCCCGATCGCGCTTCCAGGAGGTTCCCCGATAAAAATTGCTTCCCGGGGTTAAAATCTACATTTTTGGAAGGGTTGCCTTGGTAAAATTCGCATTTTAGGGGCTAAATATCACGTTTTTGGTATGGGGTTGCTTCAAACCGCGGACATGAAAAACAATCGCAGACTTGGAAACAGTTTAACATCGATTTTGTGTAGATTGTCAGTGAATTACGGCTCGGTGTAGTAAATGCCAACCAGTGTTGCCAAGTCTGTGGTTGTTTTTCATGTCCGCGGGTCAAAGCGACACCAAAACAAATAATGTGATATTTAGCCCCTAAAATGCGAATGTTACCAAGGCAACCCTGCTAAAAACGTATATTTTAACCCCGGGAAGCAATTTTTTTCGGGAAACCTCCTGGATGTCCGATTGGGCTAGTTTTGGACTAGTTTTGAGAAGCAACTGGGCAGGATTTGTTGTGAAAACCTGGCAACCCTGATCCGAACGCACGTGCTGGAGATATACTTCTAATTACAGGAGCGTCTTTACTGATGAGATGTGCATGAAAATCGCATTCGATTTTTTGCACAGCCCTACTCCAGAGTTAAGATTTAACTCCCACACCTAATGAGAAGCTTTCAGTTCACAAAATACACCAAAGGTAGTCACACTAGATTTTAAAGAACTCATTTCATGATTAATCTTCTGACAGCTTCTCACAAAGCTTGTAGCTTATAATTTTATTTTTTCTATGTGTGTGCATATACTGTATCTCTTTTTAAATGTATTGCAATAGATTATAAATAAAAACAACAACAAAAAAAAATCTACTCCACTTTCCCTACTGTAAAATACTCATTAAAATTTGTAATATTAAGTAACAAGGTCAAACTTTAAAGCTTAGATCAAATCTGTTTCTAACCAAATTTGTAGGGCAGAGTTCAAAAAACTTGAACTTTAATACACAAAATCCTACTCATATGCTTACATTCACATGGGTATGAATGGAGGAACACAACGTCTAGTGTGACTTTCCTTTTATAGCATGGTTGGAATAAAACTGTTGGAATAAAAGAGAACTTGAAAAGCTGGACTACTGTATAATAATCAAACAGTTTCAATACACACAGAAACTGATTTAATTGTATAAAATTAAAACTAGCCTAGTTTAATTTAAAAACTAATAAAACTATCACTGATAACAACAACAACAACAAAAAATCACTTACTGGACAAAACATTGCTATTTAATATCACTGTAAGAAAGCTAAACTGGCTCATGGAAATTCAGTTCAGAACTGGCTCATTTATTCTGTGACATATACTATACACCAACTCAGTTTTTATTAAAAACCAAGTTCACACTAAGTTATTAAGGAACACACAAAGCTGGGTTGTAAACTTAATGGACTGCACCATTAAGACGACATGGCAATGATGTGCGAAACACATGGCCTTTTTAGTATCTTGCTAAATCTGTCAAACTAAACTGAAACATCTGAAATATCAGGACTGATTCCCTAAGTGTCAAAACATGTTCTAGTATTCTGTCTTGTTTTGCTCGAGGAATAAAATACACTCTTAATATCAGTAGAAAATCCCTGTTGAGCCATAGCTGATCTGTTCACATGTTCCCCATCTACAAATCCAGACCAGTAACGGAAAGCCTGCAAATGTCTTACAGTCTTCCAAATCTTAAATATTTTCTTAAAAACCTATATACCAACCTTTTTATGTCTAAGGGGCACTCTCTCCTCACCAAAATGATTCTCCACTGTGTTCCTGTTCGACATCTTGGGTATTTTCATCTTCTTTTGCATAATACTGTGCTCAAATTCCTCAATGCTTTCTAAAAAAAAAAAAGAGGACGGGAAACAAGTCAGAGATGCAAATAATATTTCATCTCTTTGCTCTGAAATGATACGGTTTAAAACAAGGACACATCAGCAAGAGAACATTTTATGAGTTTGGTGGATAAGTTTCTCAGTAACCTTGTAATGACACAGATGACTAGCTATTGTTGCAATAAACTATTAATGGAGCGTTTAACTTTGCAATGCGACGTTGATGGCACAGCATCAATATGATTTTGACAGGCGGGGTCGTCACAGCTGTCAATGTGTGATGCAGTGTCAAGTAAGCAAGGCCACTTCGACAAGACAGACCTGTATGTGCCTACCTAACCCCTTATCATGTCAAGTGGAAAATGTTCTCAATCATCATTTTAAGATCTTGAATGTTAACCAGGTATTAAAAGTTTTACACTGGTCACCATTGAGAGATGAGCGTCAAGGTCGGCCACAACAGATTGCAGACAGCTTAAGTTCAAGCAAACTGATTTAAAAGCTGTACAGGACTCCAGACCTGTGTCCCTAACAAGATCAGGCCTGCAAGGCCAAGTTGAGCAACACATGTAGATATGTCTAAATAGTCCAGGTTGAAGAGTGGCAGGAATGAAAGTGGCTGGATGTTTTCATAACTTGAGCTGAAGCAGGAAGTGTCACGTGATAACAGATGTGCAACCAGCACTGATTTAAACCACACATAACTCTCTGACAAAATTATGCTGGTTGTAATTTACCAGTACAATATGCTGGCGTAAGGTTTCAAGCAAATTGAAGGGCGTAAAAATAAAAACGAAACAAAATAAGCCTTACCTGATGACAGTAACCTAGCTGATTGAGCTAAAATCAACAATCAGTTAAAATTCTGAAATTTCTAGTTATCATATCTGTTTTTCCGTATCTTTATCGGTTGAGAAAGCCTGTTAGTGTTACAATGATTTTATCCGCTATTTAGCTTTTATGAACCGCCGATTAATGATGGAAGCATTAGCAGCAAGCTAACAATCGCTTAGCATCCTGAACCTCTCTCTGCATTAAAACTCTCTTTAATTTAGTTTCTGCTTTCACGAACTTATTCAGACATTTTCGACACGCAGTTCCTTTAGTTTATATTCAGTCTGCTATGCTTGTCAAGCACAGACAGTACCTCATGCCACAACCATGATGTGCTAAAAACACCAGAGCAATCAAGTCATCAAATCTGACATTTCTCCGGTTATATCCATTTCACACCTAAACACTCAAATTATATAGTTAATCTTCTCTTAACACATGCGTGTTAAAGCATGTTCATGTAGGTCATATCATATTAAAATAATATTTTGTATAACTTTCATATTACGCAATAAATATAATGCTTCACTTAAATGTTTCATGCACACGTAAGTATAAAAATATGATTTACATCGAAGTTGCATGATTCGTTTAGCTTTTATATACTGTAGCATGCGTGTTACTGTTATTTATGAAGGTTATTGTTATAGTTAATGAGAAGAGAAGCGCAGAACTCACCTGCCAGGGCGAGGATGTGTGCTTTGGCAGGCTGGCCTGCGCCTCTCAGCACCACATACACCTTCTGATCATCAAAATCTCTTTTGTGCACAGGCTGGAAATCTTTCACGTCTGACACAGGTAACGCGTAGCACATGTCGTCCTCCAAGAAACGCATGAAAGCGTACATTATTTTTGCTCTTTGGTCCCTGCTCTTTGGGATAGGGCTTGACAGTTTCCCTCAAAAAAAAAAAAAAAAAAAAAGATATTAAAAAACACATATAAACACACAGAGAGGGGAGACAGTGGGGAAGCATCTGCGATCGACTGCTTCTGTCTGGCTGGTGCGTATCACTTGAGGAAATGCAGAGCATGTCTTCACAGACTGAACTAATCAAAACTGATGCGACGATAGGTTTATTTTGGGGTTAATAATGTCGTTTGACATTAGTTACAATAAATAAACAAACAGACAATAGTGATAATAATAATGATAATAACCATTGCAGTGATAATATAGTATAAAACAAGATAGTATAATAATAGTAATAATAATAATAATAATAATAATATGGTTTTTACTGGAAAGTCCAACTTGTATCTTCACTAGACAGGTTACAGCAACACACAGGTGAGAAAAAGGCAACTGACTTTCAAAAGAAATCACTTCTTACTTATAACAGGAGAATTCAGAAATCAATTCAAAGTTGTTGAACCATTTATCTCAAGGCTCCTTCATTTTTAAAATTGATAATTATGTATAATAAAACTTTTAAGTATTTGTTTTATCATTTGACCGCAATAGTATCTATAGAAATATAAGACACAAAAGTTTCTTATAGAAATTTTATGATATATGCTATCTTGAAAAATAAAACTGTCTTTTTCATACTTTTTTTTACATTTCTGGGAACTTGAAAATATGTTTTATTTTTTTTACATTTCTGGGAACTTGAAAATATGTTTTATTGGGGTCTATTAAAAATTAAATAAAAGTTTAAGCCTTGTGCACTCTTCATTTGGGAGTCACACTCATGGCCTTAGCGGTCAAAGATGGCAGGACACCTGAAATGTAACTTCAGTAAAATCAATCAAAAGTATTTTGAGAGAATTTTATGGTACTAATGACTATATCTGCAATAATTATGATGCATTTTTCAACATTTTCAAAATATTTTTACATTAATTTTTAAATTAATGCAGTACTTCAGATTAAAATAGAGACTAGGCCTTTAAAATCAAGTTTTTGAAGCCAGAATAGCATATATAAATATATATATATATTAGGGGTGTAACGGTACGTGTATTCGTACCGTACCGTTTCGGTACAGGGCTTTCCGTACGGTGCACGTGTGTACCGAATGACCGAATGCAATATTTTGTGTACAGAACATAGGTAAATTTTTGTGTTTCCAAACCAACATATTAAGTGGCGGAAGTCTCCACGTTCAGCGCAAATCCCGCCCTGCAGCTGATTCTAAGTCCGGCGACACACTGGATGCGTGGCGCAAGCGTCTCAGCTGTGTGGCGTGTGCGTTTTTAACTCGCCTTCCATGTTAACAGGTTAGAGCTTGCAGACTGCCTGCGTGAGATGGAAAACACGTTCATACTAGAAATAGAACTGGCGCCTATTTTTCAATAGGAAAATGTGTTTATATGTCATTTTGTACACAAATACATATTACCGTATTTTTTGGACTATAAGTCACACCTGAGTATAAGTCGCATCAGTCCAAAAATATGTCATGATGAGGAAAAAAACATATATAAGTTGCACTGGACTATAAGTCGCATTTATTTAGAACCAAGCACCAAGAGAAAACATTACCATCTACAGCTGCGAGAGGGCGCTTTGTCTTCAGTGTAGAGTACAGGAGTACTGAGCAGCATAGAGCGCCCTCTGGCGGCTGGAGACGGTAATGTTTTATATTGGTTCATTTCTCAAATTGTCAGAACGTCAAATTAATTTTGATAAATAAGTTGCACCTGACTATAAGTCACAGGACCAGCCAAACTATGAAAAAAAGTGTGACTTATAGTCCGGAAAATACGGTAATTCATGACACTTTGATGTTTGAAAGTCTATAGGTTGACATATATTCAGATATAAATGTCACTTAAAAAATAAATTAATAATTCTCGATTTTCAAATATTGCACCTGTCAAACAGTCTATTTTGCCGTCAGTACTGTTGATGGTGTCTTTTAACAGTAGGCTTTATATTTATGCTAAACATGAAGTATAGATATTGTTGTCGTGAAGACAAGATCCTGGTCTGTCAGCAGCCTCCCTCTATGTCACCTACAGCAGCAGCGCGCCAGAATCGTGCCTGGCGCGGCGATGGCACGCTGCTCCTTTTGTTTAAACGCAGCTCCCATCGGCATTTAAACAGACCTTTGCTTTTAATTCCGATCGGTCCAACGCAATAATGAAATCTGAGGGATTGGTAATGCTGCACTGTAATCATAGTTATTTATATTTTTCATTATATTTTATTATATGATATTGGTTTGAGTATTGAGTATTTTATTTAGTGGAGAACTTTGCAGCAGTATTTTATTTCTTATTCTTTTTTTTATTTTCTATATATTTTATTAAAAATTATGTAAAAAAAAAAAAAGAAACAAATTGTTAAAAAAAGGTTTATAGTAATAAACAACCTGCAGTTTATGTTTGCATTTCTTTCCCTTACTGTACCGAAAATGAACCTAACTGTGACTTTAAAATCGAGGTACGTACTACCGAACCATGATTTTTGCGTATATATGTATATATATGTGTGTGTATATATATATATATATATATATATGTATAATTCTGTAGTGTCTGGGAGTGTGTGTAAGTAAGTGTGTGTAAGACAAAGTTTCTGTTTTACTCTCATGATGTTTTAGAGTGTAACCCCTTCCTTGCTGTCCACTTTTTACTGCGTTGTAGTTGAATTATTTTACATAGCTTCAGTGTTACAGTTCATAGGTGTGTGTGTGTGTGTGTGTGTGTGTGCGTGTGTACAAGTGTTTGTCCGCACATGTGTGAGTTGGTGTGTTGATTTTGCACTGTTTTAGAGTTTCGCTCCATTGCGGTGCACATTTTTTTCTGCATTGTGGGGGATTTGTAGATTGTACACAAAATTGTAAACTGGCTAAAAAAGTATTTTAGTTTTATTCCCATTCATTTTCAATGGTCGGTTATTTTTGAGTGTGTCTATTTTTTTTTTTTACGACCACATAACTTTTTCGAATCATGGCCTAAATTCACATACCAAGTGGTATATAAGTCACCAAGTTCCGTACTATTCCGGTAAGGCTACAATTTTTAACAATTCAAAATGTAAAATTCTCCAGTCAGAAGTGACCAATTAATTATGTATTAATGCATTAATTATGCATGGCGCACACAGTTAAAATTGATTTGCCATTTATTTGCTCTTAAAGTATCATTTCTAAAAATTATTGAAAAAATAAAATTATTAGGGGCACAAGGAAAGAGGCAATGCAAAGGAGGGGATAAGAAAAAATATCTATATAGAGATAAAAATCACAAGTTAAAGACTGTTTATTAGCCTGTGATGTTTATGTAATATTTTGAAATAGCCTTTTTAGAACATCTTAACTGGCAACACTGCTTGAGTTTCCTGCTTATTTAATTTGACTTTATTTTCTTTAAAATAAATTTAAGTTTCTGTCACGTTGTTTTAATATCAGTTACATTACTGCTTGCTTTTAATTCACCAAAAAGTGTCTAAATGTCTTTTGAAAAAGACCATGACTAGGACTATAATCTAGCATTCAATGAAATAATTCAGTTTAAGTATGTCATTTTCCACTGTATGCACAAAACTGAAATGAAAGGTATGGGTATGCTAATTAGATTAACTAGCTGGCTAAAATGTACAAATAAATTGCAAAATGTAGCACTTATTTTGTTGCCTTTGTTATTTTAGGCATATTTGTAATAAGTAGCTTATGTCTGGTTTCTTCAATAGGCTATTTTAACAGATTCACTCATAAAATAACATTTTATACTTAAGCTGCTGTGATGTTCATTCACATTGTTTCTACGAGTATTGGCAGTGATAAATCTAGAAACAATGTGAATTAACACCACAACAGCTTAAACAGTTGCCAATACTGCCAATACTTTTGGCCACAACTGTATTTAGTATCACAATTTATTTACTTCTTATGTTAATAATACTTATGTTATATTATACTTAAATTTTGCATTCTCAGAATTTTTTTTTTAGTCGGGGGTGGGGTGGGCACAAATCTAAAATCCCACCTAGGGCACCAACAGAGGGCCGGTCCTGATTAGACTACTTGGGTGATATGTAAATCACAGGTTTAGTGCATTGAGTTCTTATCAGAAGTAGGGATGTCTGTAGGCATAATAAAAGGTCAAACAGAACATAGGAACCACTTAAGAAAAGACCTTGTCAATTAGTCAACATGAAGTTCTTTCAAAAATGTCAGTCTAGTTAAAATTAGATTAGATTAGGATCATTTTATTTTGTTGGATGTCAAATGTAGGCTATCATTATGATGAAGTGGAGCGAGCTCGGAGACTCGGAGACTGTATTCACACGGACACTACGCAACTCAAAACAAACAATGAGAAGCATTGTAGAAAATAATACTGTATATAATAATGGAACAACACTCCATTTGTTTGTGAATTGGGCTACCCGGCTACACTGGTTATGCTAGTGTTTCTGAATCGCCAAAGAGATGCCATTCGTAAGAGTAATGAAGTTGACTACAGCGCGAGTAGCTTTGTTCGCTTGCCTTTTTTTGTCATCACATTAAAGTGCAGCTGCAAAAAAAACACTCCTTATATTTATATTGTATCCTGGGATAAATCTGGGGTGGCCCATTGGGTGGCAATGCTTTTTCTTAGGATGGCAGATGCCAGTAGCCACACTGTGCCACCCGGGTAGATTCATCGCTGGTAATTATAATACAAATGTGTAAATGAAAGGCCAGGTGTTGTTGTTGTAAAAGCCTGTTAAATTGCTAAAAAGTAATGACTGGTATCTGGTTTCCAGTAGCAAGTAACTTTTCTAATTTAGAAAAGTTACTCTACAGACAAATTTATTGGATTTAATATCTAGGACTGTGAAATTATTGTAAAGTGCTCCCAGTTACCCAGAATGCTTTGCTTTGGGGCAAATTGCTTAGGCCGGGCATACACTGTGTAATTTCAGCAACGTTTTTTTCAGCAACTCTCACTGGTATTGTTGTTGTATATTATAATAGATATTAAATCGCCACTTACTATTAAAAGCATATTTCAAAACCGATCCAATCCAAGTCTACTCTAAGAAATATGATTCAACATGGAAATATTGTGGGATGAATGCACCTATTGTTGAAGCCTTTTGAGTTGCACTAGGGATTCTTCACAGTGTTTTGTATGTGGTCTATTATGTGGAACATCAACGTGAGTGTAAGGCTCACAAGTCAAGAATGAAAAAGGCCCATGCCTGCCTGCCAGCACACTGTGGTTTTCCATCTCTAGGTATCCAGTAATGCATCTCCGTTAATGCATTTTCAATATCTCTCATATCCCTCTTATACGGCATAAGAAAAATCTTTCAGGGAGCCAATCATTACCATAATCGATTCATTCACCCATTACTGGTGTTTTGCACCAATGGTCTGCACCAAAAGAGGTATTCTTCAGGATCACTCCCGACTGTATCAGTGTTTCTGCCAGCATGCTGTTTTGCTATCCCTGCCATTCTCTGTTCCTTGTTTCTCTCCAAATGACAAAGGCTATCTGACGGAGAAGAAACATTTTGTTATTGTAAAACAGGCAGGTTGTTATACAAAAGGATGGATTTCTTCACTTGTACTTTAATAACGAGAAAGGCACAGTCAATAAATGGCACTAACAATTCGTTCTGCTTCGCCTGCCGTAATTGAAAAGTAAGTGATGCAGAACTTTGGATGCTTTGCCCTTTCTTCTTTTTTCTCTCTCCATTTATTTCCTTTCATTTTATGTCACTGTTCGAGTCAGATCTGCCATCAAGTCCTGAGCTGAAAGTGCAGAGATGAGGTTTGCTCCATGGATAAGACGTGTGCTTAGATGAGGACAGACTGCAGGATTCGTGAGGCCAACATGTATTCGGCTAAACGCCATATATGAAAAATGACAGTGATTGTGTCATGAGCTATACGAACAGTAAAAGGAACATCTCAGTCTCAGTAAATGGACTGAGCTGAATAGCTATGGGCTGGACTGGGGCCAGTGACGTGTTGCTGGGGAGAGCAGTGTAACTGATGCACTGTCAGTGGACTTTGCAGAGACTGGGCTCAACACAGAGCGAAAGGATTATTCTTAATCTAATCTGCCCCTCAGTGGTTGGCTTGTCCTGTCCTCAGAGTCCGCCCCAATAAGACTACTCAGATCCCCGGGCTGATGCATTCAAGTGGCTCCAGTTCAGGACAGAATGTATCAAATGTGTATTTTGCAACTGGATTCCAAGATTTTGAAAGCAATTTTAGAGCAAACAGGTCTGGAATTTTATTTGAAGGGATAGTACACCCCAAAAAATGAAAAATCTGTCATCACTTACTCTGGGATGACTTTCTTTTTTCTGCAAAATACAAAATAATTCTGAAGAAAAAGTTTGTTCAAACAATGAAAGTCAATGAACTCAACACTGTTGATTTTTATTGTAGAAATAAAGACTTTTTCAGAATATCTTATTTATATTTTACAGAAGACAAGTTCAGAAGGACACAAGAGTAAGGAAGTTATGGCAGAATTACAATTTTTGGGTGAACTATCCCTTTTACATGAACACTTATGTTATGAGGTTCATTTGAAAAGATATAAAATATATTTGCATGTGACAGCACCAAAAAGTTGCATTAAACTAACATTTTCAAAAGTTTGGGAAAGTTTTTAAATACAGGAAAAGACAGCATTTTCCTTCTTGAGGAAAAAAAAAACAGTAAATGGTGCTAACAGAAAGTGAAGAAAAGGGGGGAAAATAAAACTTTGTGAGAAAAAGAGATGTGAGAATTCAGAGGGGGAAAAAAAACTAGAAAGAGAAACATTTAAGTACAGTATAGTCCAGAGGAATAATTCATTGGATATTATTTGTTAAATCACGTGACCATATCTCAAGACTGCATTGCCTTTTTTAGATTTTCACAGAGAACAAAAATTCTAAAGGTAATGGGTTTGATTATAAAAAATAAAATAAGAATCACACTACAATTATTTAATGATGGATAAAAGCAGAGCATGAGGGAAAATGTGTCTGAAATTTGTCAAAATGACTGATAATAATTATTTGTATTGACTCACAGCACTTCTGGCTCCTGTTTTCCACATTTCCTGTTCCTTTGCATTTCAATAAAAATAATACATAACTAGAGGGAAAACTAACGCTAAATATATGTCCTCAAGATTTCCAATACAAAGACCAGGCCAGGAGCTGATGCGAGACAATAATGTGATTTTGAATTTAAGCACACGAGCAAAACCTCTCACACAAAACCCGTGAAAACAGACCAAATAACACCCCGTCGCTCTCTCACACGCAGTTATCAAACAATGAGCACTTGAACTAAGTATCCGCTCCCCCTCCACCTCTAAACACACACTTAGCCTGGTGATGGTGCCTCATAAACTGTTTGGCAGTGTCGACATTATCTGCGGCTCAGAGTCAGACATCATGTCCCTCCAATTAGAGCTTCACAGCTCCCCTCATTCATCTTTATTGGTGATACATTAGCCACCATTAAATAAAAGACATGGGATAATCTCCATAATGATGTGGATGATGAAGCCGAGTGTTGGAGAGGGAGGTAGGAGCTCTGTGACTAGAATAGGAAAGAGGGTGGGTGTCGGGAGAAATGATGGTGGTGGGCATGTTTTGGGTCGGTGCCCGGGAGAGGATGAGGATGGTGATGAAGGCGGGGAGGGATGGACATGAAGAGCTGTGACAGCAGCATTAGCTGGGAACACATTAGCCATTAACACACAGCCAATCAAAACAGCGCACCTGTGCCAGTCCGGTAGATGGACAGATGCTTATCCAGGTGCGCGTGAGTACACGGGCATCGGCGCTGACTGGCTAAGTACAGAACCAGACGACAAGCTCCAAACCTGCCATTTTTTTGCCAGAACCTGTGAAGCACAGAGGGGGACAGCAGAGATCGTTTAGAGAACTTTTTAAAATAAAGGCTCCTGCATATCTGGGTAAAAAGACGCCTCTTTTCGGGTTTGGAAAAAAAATTGGCGACGGCGTCTTCTATTGACCAGCAACTTAAAAGACAATGATCTCTTCTTGTTTAATTGAACTGCCCTTAATTACATTACTTTACTTTGTCCTTTAATTAGTGCCTCATGAATAATTGATTAGCCGTGAAGTCATCAGTTGGCCAATAAAAAAAGTGATAGCGCGTGAAATGAACAGTAGCCCTGAAACAGTGCTCTCTGCATGGCACTGTCCTGAGACAGACTTCAAAACTGACAGCCCGAGCAGACGCAGCTATATTGTATAACCACTTCTCAATCCCTTCATCAAATATTTACAGGGGTATCAGTGCCAGCACAGTGTCCCGCTGTGCATTCTCCGAGTGGCGGCAGGGGGGACATTGATCTTCCTTTTAAAGAACAAACGAGAGCTTAAGAGATATTTCTTATACATTGACCCTGTTCGGTGTGCTTCATCTGGATTTCTCTGGGGTGTACGCTATCCATCTGCATTTCCTCCCAAACCTCCCAATATGATCTCTGGGTTGCATTAATATGAAAGACTAGACTGTGCTTTTCCCCTTCGTCCTGGATAATGTCAGACTCGCACTGCACGCGGACACTTCATTTGTCCTCATTGTGCGCAGACGATAAACTGTGAATATTTGATTGCTTGGAGCTGATTACTGGATCCATCTGTGTGATAAAGACACATCGGAAAGAAGTCATAAAGGGTTCACTGGCAAAGATGACCATGTATTATCATTATGCTTTTGTCAAATAGATATATATTATCAGATTGGAATCTAAGGGCTGAAACTGGTAGAATTCAATGTTTATATTGACAGACAGACAGACAGACAGACAGACAGACAGACAGACAGATAGACAGATAGACAGATAGATAGATAGATAGATAGATAGATAGATAGATAGATAGATAGATAGATAGATAGACAGACAGACAGACAGATAGACAGATGGACAGATGGACAGATGGACAGACGGACAGACGGACAGACAGACAGACAGACAGATAGACAGACAGACAGACAGACAGACAGACAGACAGACAGACAGACAGATAGATAGATAGATAGATAGATAGATAGATAGATAGATAGATAGATAGATAGAACTTAACATCATAGGCTCCGACACAGATTTTGCTAATTTGCTGTTTGATAAGAGTTCTGATAACAAGGCGGCCCCACACACTCTCAGTGTGACATCACACTTCAGGAGCAATTCTTGTCATCCTGGTTCTCATCCTCTCTTAAGCAGTCTCAGCTCTTCAGCCCTAATGGGAAGTGACATAATGTTTACCAAGACTAGCTAATTTCTTGTCCAGATTTACTAGGTGTGCTAATATGACAGCGGTAAAATCAAGGCCTGTAGTTGGCCATCACTGTGCGCTAACGTTCGTGTGTACGTGGGTGGATTTGATAACAGGGCACCGGCAGGTGGAGCGTGAGAGCGAACCGCTCTTTGTTGAGCCGACACAAACATAAACAAACACCAACGCATGCCACCATTTCACCAGGAAAGGAATTAATGAAGTGACCCTGCAAACAAGGCCTGGCGGTAACCAGGTAACCACAGCAAGTCTCCTCTCAAGCTAGCAGCAGAGAACGGATGGAAGAAATCAGCAGAGAACGAGCAGGTGATGAAGTCTCACAGGATAATCCCTGTTTCTTTCTCTCAGTCATTGTTTTTTTTTTTTACTTTTCTGACCATCTGAACTCACCTCTATTATTCCCTCTCTAGCAGCAAACCAGTGGCCTTTGTTTAAAAAGTCAATATGAACTGTCATTTGCAACACATTTTACATCCATAATGTGTTGTATTTCTGAAACCTTTAGCTTTGGTATTCAAAGCTAAAATACACAAAACTGCACTCAAACTTTGGGGTTTGGTAAGATTTGTAAATGTTTTTGAAAGAAGTCTCAAGCATTTATTTGAGCAAAAAATACAGTAAAACAGCAATGCTGTGAATTATTATTATTATTTAAAATACATGTTTTCTATATTAATATATTTTAAATATAAATGAATAACTGAATTTAGTTAGTTATTTAGCATCGTTAAATATGATCATTAAGTATTTTCACTGCTTTTTAGCAGTTTGTGAAGCAGGTTTCGGTAACAACAAATAAAAACACATATCCCAGTACACCTTTTGTCATCGATGAGTGATCCCCTGCTCTTGATAAGCACCAGCTGCCTCTGGAGGAAATAAAAAATGGTCCTCCAACCTGAAATCTCACTCTTTCCCCCCTTATGGATTTGCTGCATTTTGCAATGGTAGTGGCCCTGGTGACAGCAAAACAATAATCGCTGTCTAGGCGGTCTCTGCAGAAAAAGTCTGATAAAACAACATTTCGATTTTTCCCACATATCTTCCCTTTTCTCGCCCAAACAAAATGTACAAATGCCAAGCTGTGGAAAGAGAAAGACGATTTAATAGCAAAGAGCACACTACATTTTCATTTAGTATCTTTAGCTTGTTGTTTTGTTTGTCACACGGCAAACAGAAAAACCCATGGCTGATTATGTGAAGAATGTGTGAAATTGTGATATTTGCATGGCTGGGGATATTAACTAGAGGCATTAGTTGTTAAAAAGCCTCGAGGCTGGGCTCCAGACATGTTTTTAAATAATGGTTTAATGATGCATATTTTACAAATATTTTCCAAGCCAGACTAGCGCCCCCCCCCCCCCCCCCCCCTCTCCTCCAGACTACATTAACGCTCTTATTCTTTCTTCATTAACAGGCTCACAGCCCTTTCGCTATGCTCCTTTGTGTGCATTTGGAAAAAATCAACTGGAAAATAGACAGCATGAGGCAGCTGAACAGACGTTTTGGTTTCTCTATCTCTGTGTGGATTCTACCAACCGCTGTTCATTATTTATTATTTTTTCATTGTATTCTCTTTTAACCACCTTCCATGATTCAGTCATTGATCTGGATGTTAAGACGAAATGTCCACAGAGAAGTTTAAATGGGTTATGATAATTCACAATCTCGCTGGCTGTACTTTGCATTATATCTTCTCCTCTCTGTCCCATGATCTCTGTCTCTCTGTGCCAAGCCTGGTCCCTCTGCTCCATTAAAGGCAGATCTCACTGGTGCAGGTATTGGCCACTGAGAGGTGCAGCTGTCCAAGTTGGCACCTCGGCCCAGAGTTGCCGTGTGGCCAGACACCCTGATGTTTGTGCTTTTTGTGTCTGGCCACACAGCCCCAGTCCAGAGACTATCAGGCTCAGACCTGTTTTACTGCTGGATGCCATACAGGCACCATCACAGAAATGGCCAAGGAAACATTCAGGGACACATTTGCTCAGGTAGGGCGGTGGAAGAGGCTGAGAAAGTGTTTTAAACTTTTATATCAGAGAGCCACTGAGGCCAGTCACAGCAAAAGAAGGGATTCATTGAATATGTGGCATTCTTATCGGGCAAACACTCTTATGCAAAATACACTAAAGCAATAGACATTGAGTGACTGTAGATGGCTGTGTGTGTTGGTAAAAAGTGTGTGTAATGCAAAAGGCTTTGAATGACATATTGCTAAAAAAAAGTTACAAATTCATTATCAACATCAAAAAAAGTATTTGGTACTTAATATCGGTTTTAATTAACTAAATATCATTGCATTAGATTATTTTAACAAAATATAAAACCAAGTTTGAACAGAGCATAATCACACTTTTTGAGACAAAACACCACAAAAATATGTTTGGCCAGTTTTAAAATATACTGTAGAATAAAAAAACATTATTATACAAAATGGAGACCAAAAAAAAAAAAAAAAAAATAATAATAATAAT